>NW_007259875.1:302602-344526 GCF_000164805.1 Carlito syrichta
TATCTCGCTGCCCAGGTGGGTCTCGAACCCACGGGCTCAGGCAATCCACTCACCTCAGCCTCCCAAAGGAGCGGGATTACAGGCTGAACCACCGAGCCCAGCTCAAGAGTCGACATTTTAATTTCAAAGTTCATAAAGTTAAAAAGTTACAGTGAGCTAAGGTTAATTTATCACTGAGAAGATATTTTAAAAATAAATTTAGTTTAGCCCAAGTGTACAGTTTATAAAGTCCATAGTCATGAACAGTAATGTCCTAGCCTTCACATTCACTCTCTACTCACTTACTGACTCCCCCAGAACAAATTCCAGTTCAGTCCTGCAAGTTCCATTCATGGTAAGTGATCTATACAAATATACCATTTAAAATCTTTTATACCCTATATTTATTGTATCTTCTCTGTGCTAAGGTATGTTTATATATAAAATACTTACACTGTGTTACAATTGCCTACAGTATTCAGTATAATACCAAACTCTAAAGGTTTGTAACCTAAGAGCAGTAGGCAGTCTGATGTAACCAGTTTGTCATAGGCCACACCATCTAGGTTTGTGCACTTTGTAATGTTCTCACAACAAAATCACCTAATGACACATTTCTCACAACATATCCCCATTGCTAAGTGATGCATGACAGTATTATACTTCTACACCCAGGTTTAAAGAAATTCTGTTGGGAATATATATGGGGGAGGAATTACTGGACTGTCACAGTTTGGTAACTACATTTTTTTAGATAAAAAATTTTTTTGTTAAAATGCTAGTTTTTCAAAATATTGTACCAATTTACAGTCTAATTTGTAGAGTATTGGAATGTCTTTTGTTCTGAACTTTTGTCATTACTTAATATCGGCATTATTAATTTTAGTTTGTTTTTTTTGCAAAAAAAGAGATTTTTGCTAAAAGATATGCAGAGATTTATCCCTGTTCTTTTAATCCACACTTCCCTCCTTAGTAGTAAAGCCATGCATTTTTTCATAGGTTAATTGGTTAGGTAATACTTGATCATAAATTAAGCAATCATATATCATATAATCATATTTTTTGTTTCCTCTGTTCTGTTCCATTGACCTACATGTCCACCCTTGCCTAATACCACACGATATTGATTATTGAAGCTGTATAAATGGTCTTAGTATGCAATAGAACAAGACCTGCCTCTATTTTTTCTTCAAAAGTATTATGCCTACACTTGGTCATTGTGTTTTCCTACAAATTTGAATCAACTTGGTTGTTGTGTTTTCCTACAAATTTGAATCAACTTGTTGACTTCTGCAAAAGAAATAATATACAAAATTATTTAAAAAGAAGAAAATATTGGAATTTTCAATGAAATTGCATTGAAACTATAAATAAAATTTCAGTAAATTACCATTATTATAATAAGAACTCTTCCAAATAATGATTATGTTATGTCTGAATATTTTCTTAGGTCTTCCTAAAATTTTCTCAATTTGTTACTTTATTGCTTTGCACACCAAATTTTTAGGACTTTGATTTAATCTAAGTATGTGATTTCTTATGTTGCATTAAATTATGTTTTAGCTGTTACAGTCTACAGTTTAGTCTCTAGTAATCTACCTGTCTACAGCATATATTTTATCTATACATCCATAACAGAAATTTGAATTGCATATTAATTTTAACAATTTATGAGATAATTTAAAAAAAATAATTGTATATGCAAGTGTATCATTTGTAAAGTACATGATTCTTAACATTCCTTTCCCATTTAATTATTATTATTATCTGCCTAATGCAGTGAATAGGATCTATAAGACAGTGTTAAATTGAAATGTGAATAATGGGGCTAGTATTGTTTTTTTAAACCAAATTTCAAAATGAAACATTTCAGCATTTCACTATTAAATAATATGTTTTCTACAGACTTCTATAGATAGTTCTTACCGAGCTATGAGTTTTCTTTTAATTCCAGCTTTCAAAAAACTTAGAGTCTTAAGTAGAATTTTAATTTTATTTACTCTACAATTTAGCAGGTTTTCTGTATCTATCGTATTCATAGTATGTTGCCTTTTAAATCTGCTAATATGGCAGACAAAAATTATTATTTCTCAAATGTTAACAAACTTAATTTTCTAGAGTAAAATCAATTTGATTATGATGTATGTTCATTATTAAGCATGAGTAAATTGGTCTAATAATATTTTATATATATTAAATTTAGTGTTTGTATTTGGAATTAAGTTTATCCATTTTCCATACTAACACTTCAATATTAACACTTGGAAAGTTCATAGTATATACATTTGTTATATTTCCTCAAACTTTACATATTCAAAGTCATTTCCGACACTTTGTCAAATCTCCAGTCACTCGATAGACAATACTTAGGACATAATCTCTCCCTCAAGGTATGGTTACCAAGTAACATGTCTCAATAATTTTTCAGAATAATTCTTGCTAAGAGAAAATCTGAATACTCTTTTTAGTCTTTCTATTTGAATGCACACCTGTGTGGCCAATACATATTCAATTTCTAGTGTTGCTTTATATCAACATAATTACCTTTGGGATACTAATTCTTCATTATGCTCAGTGAGTCCATTACTAGCTATCAAATGGCAGACGTTCAGTATGAGTTTTTATCTTTGAACCTTGTATTACTGCTGGATTCCATCAACAGAAAGTAATTCCTATTTAATTTAGCATATAGTATTAATAAGTTAATTCAATATATAGTGTTTTATAAAACATAGTTTTATGTTATTTTATTGAGTAAAGTGCACACGTATTGAGTGAACAGCTGAACAAGTTTTTACATATGTGTACATTTGTGTAACTATAATCCAGGTCAAATGAGAAACATTTATTTCATCTTAGAAAGTTCCCAAATACCCTCTCCCAGTCACCTGATCAAGCAAAATTAATTTAAAAGACACTTCTGGGGTTATACCCACAATAATAAAATCAGTATGTCAAAGAAGTATCTACACTTCCGTGTTCATTGCAGTACTATTCACAATAGCCAAAATATGGAAGCAACCTAAGTGTCCACCAATGGATGAATTGGTGAAAAAAAAAAAAGGTACGTATATACAATGAAATAATAAACAGCCTTAAAAAAAAAAGAAGGAAATTCTGTTATCTGCAACAACATGGATGAACCTGAAGGACATTGTGCTAAGTGAAATAAGTCAGAAACAGAAAGGCAAACAGTGCATGATCTCACTTATATGGGGAATCATAGACACTGAAAGCACATTAGTAGTAACCAAAAATTGGGGAAAAGGGGAGAGAATGTGGGAAAATAATATGGTGATCAAAGAGGACAATGTTTCAGCTGGATAGGAGGGATAAGTTTAGTGCTCTATTGCATATAGTACTCTGTTCTTTGATTCTGTGATACATCGCTGAGTGTGATAGACTCTAAATCCATTCAAGTTGCTATGAAGTCCATATGTTTGCTCTTCTTTATAACTGCATACAATTCCATTGTGTATATGTACCACATTTTTTTATCATAATGGATATGTTATTTAACTTGACTTGGTTTTTCTACAATAGACACCAATAGCAAAATATCACATTCTATCCCATAAATATACAAAATTACTGTAAATTAAAATAAAAAAAGATAAAGATGATCTTTTTTTCTCACAACACTGCCTAAATCAGATGACAACACATTGTGTAGCCAGTTTCTATATTGCTGATTTGTTTCAGTGGTCTATTTATTATTTACACTTACACTATGCAGTTTTGATTAATATAGATTCCTCTAAGACTGATGTCTGATAGTAAAATCCTCCAGACTTATTCATTTAGTATGAGATTGTACTCTTTCTAGCTATTTTGGGAATTTTTATTGTGCTTGTCTTGACTCTATAGATTAATTTGGGGAAAATTGATATTTTTACAGCATTACTCCCAATCAATAAACTTGGTGTTTTCCTCCATTTATTTAGGACATAGTAAAATCATTCTCAATCATTTTTTTTTAGTTTTCAATGCTAAAGTCTTCAATATTTTATTAAAAGTATCCCTAGTCATTTGCAATTGTAAGTTACAGCATTTTAATAGCATATATTCATTTTTTTTCTGTACATTTAGTATTTGGTGTATATAAATTTAGAATTGTTATATATTCTTGTTGGATGAATCCTGTTATATGATGTTAATATTATCAATTTTCTTTGTTTGGTTGTTATGAGATACATCTTTTTCATTTCTTTACTTTCAATCTTTTTGTATCTTTAAGTATATTTAAGTGTATCATTTATAAACATCATACAGTTGGGCTTCAGTATGTTTTGTTTGTCTTTTTATTTGATCATTTTTCCAGTTTATTAATCTTTGTGTGATGGTGAGCTATGTGATATCTTTGGGTTTATATCTACCGATTTGCTTTTTAATTTTATTTTTTTAATTTCTCATTTCTTGTTTTCTTTTGTATCAACCAGATTTTATATATAATTTTATTTTTCTTAGCTAATACATTTTGGGGTCTCAATCCCTAGTTATTTCTTTAATTGTTACTCTAAGAATTACAACTTTTTATCACTTGCTGGGCAATAAAAGAACCTTGTAACTGTTTCCATTTATTTTATCCTTTCCACTTTTACTACACAGAAAAGAGTTAAAGCAGGCCTGAGGCTGAGATCTTTACAAGGACCTACTTACAAGGTCGGCCCTTGGCTAGAATCTGGAATCTTGGATTCTGAACTGTTCTCTAACTGATAAATTTTTCTGTGTCTATAACGTGATTTTGGTGAACACCTGCTTTCCTTCTGAGAGTCTGGAATGTTGGCAAGTCAGCAAAATATGTTCACAAGACCAGCCCCCAGTAAAAAAACCTAACTCTGAGTCTTAAATAGGCTTTCTTAGGCAGAAACACTGCATATGTGTTGTATTTGCCTTGTTATAGGAATGGTACACCCTGTATGATCCTCCATGGGAAACCTGCATATGTAATACTCAAGACAGCCTCTCTCTTTTTCCCTAAATGAACAAGCTAGGAGTCCTGATCATGTTACTGTCATAAGTTTGACCCATGGAGCCAGCTATATGCTGACTCTGTGAGGTCTACTGAATTACTGAAGACATGGGTGGTCTTGAGAACCCCGAAACAGTTGCCATATATTTTATTTTCACATGTATTTTAAACAATGCTGAGACATTATCAGCATTGACTTTAAAATTTATTGTATTTAACTCTTCCTTTGCCTTTCTTTCATATATATATATATATATATATATATATTTTTTTTTTTTTTTTTTTTTTTTGGGGGTTGGAGTCTCACTCCATTACCCAGACTGGAGTGCAGTGGCCATCCCCAGCCACCGCAGCCTTGACCTGCTGGGCTCCGGCGATCCTTCCGCCTCAGCCTTCCAAGTAGCCGGAATTACAGGCATGGGCTACCACACCCGGCTGATTTTTTGATTTATTGTAGAGATGAGGTCTCGCTGCCCAGGCGGGTCTTGAACCCGCGGGCTCAGGCAATCCACTCACCTCAGCCTCCCAAAGGCGTGGGATTACAGGCTGAGCCACCGAGCCCGGCTCATATATATTTTTAATAGCTGCATTTGGGATTTTCTCTTACCAGAGGAACTCCCCTTAATAGTCTCAACAAAAATCTGGTCTCTGTTTTGTATTTCTGAAAATGTTATTATTTTACCTTATTTAAGAACAGCATTAGAATTGTAGGCACAGAATTGAAAGCTAGCAGATTATTTTCTACCACTAATGAAACTAATAATTTTTTTCTCTAACAGCGTTTAAGCTCTTTTTTGGGGTCTTTATTTGCAGTTTGACTATGATCAGTCTATGTGTGGCTTGTTCTATAGTGGTCTTGTTTGAGGTTCAAAAAACCTACTGAATCTGTGGTTTGATGTATTTCATCAGCGTTTGAAAAAAATCCTTATCCAGTATTTTTATAAATATTTATTTTGTCTCATTATTTCTATAATCCCCTTCTGAGACTCTAATTGCACACATAACCTTTTCCTATGTCCTGTATGTCACATTAAGTGTTAGATAGACGATGATATCCATGGACACACCTGGAGTTCTTGTTTTCGTGTCTCATGCTGTTCCTTTCCTGTCAAAATGTGAGTCTTTATTTTTACTATTTCTTGCTTTGTTTTATACTCAATTTATTTTTTAATAAGTCTCCTTCTTTATAGATGTTTTCCTTTGATTTTGCTTTTCCTTATAGATTATAATTAATTGTGTATAAATATAAACTTGGCTTTTGGAATGCCTGTGAATAATGATTTATAAATATTTCTAAATATTTTATATTTTCATTTTTTCTTAATAATTTTTTATTAGGTTAGAAAATATTAATCTTGTATGAAAAAGAAAGATGTAATTGCTATTTTTAAATCACTGAAAATGCTAAAATTATCACTGTTTTAATTGTCAGAGTTTTACAGATTCAAACGGATTTATGTAACCATCTGCAATGCTCTTTTCTAAATTAGAAAATTAATTTTACACATTAATTAACTGAGCTAAGAGTTGGCAATGCTCATCTGACAAGATTGGAAGGATTCAGAGTGGTATGGCCGTAGAAGGCAATGCTCGTCTGAAACACATAGAAAAATTATATGACATAATTCACATTGGCTACTAAACATTAGTCTTCTAAAAATTTCAGTTTTAAGATTTCAGTTCTGTATCTCCACAAAATGAAGTAATTTTATAGACAGCTTTCCAGAAATATGATTACTTTGATAACCTGATTGTTCCTAGTTCATAAGATTCCGTACCTTCTAGAGTTTTAATTATTAAATTTTAAACTATCTCAGACCAGTCATGGAGGCTCATGTCTGTGGTCTCAGCATTTTGGGAGACTGAGGCAGAAGAATTGATTGAGCCCAGAAATTGGAGAACAGCCTAGGCAACGCAATGAGATCCTGTCTTTACCAAAAAAACACTAAAAATTAGCTGGTAGGATGGCGCACGTCTGTAGTCCCAGCTACTAGGGAGGATGAGGTGGGAGGAATGCTTGAGCCCAAGAGTCTGAGACTGTGGTGAACTGTGATCATGTCCTGCACTCCAGCTTTCAAGGCATCATATGTTCCCAATCATATGAAACTTTTTTTGCGTTGGAGTCTCCCTCTGTCGCCCAGACTGGAGTGCAGTGGCCGCTCCCGGCCACCGCAGCCTCGACCTGCTGGGCTCCGGCGATCCTTCTGCCTCAGCCTTCCGAGTAGCCGGAATTACAGGCGTGCGCCACCACGCCCGGCTGATTTTTTGATTGATTGGAGAGATGAGGTCTCGCTGCCCAGGCGGGTCTCGAACCCGCGGGCTCAGGCCATCCACTCACCTCAGCCTCCCAAAGGCGCAGGATTACAGGCTGAGCCACCGAGCCCGGCTCATATGAAACTTTTATCACAGAAATATAGGATAGACCTTTTTTTTAATTAAACGCAAAATATTTTCTCAAAAATGACTACATCAAAAATGTTTGATTGTAAAAATGTTTGATTGATAAAAGTGTGCTCTTGTAAAACTGGTAAGAACCTAATCATTGATTTACCAAAACATCCTTCCAAAATCAACTGAGTTGAGTCTAAAGAAACAAAAGGGAGATAGAATTAATCAAATTGGAAAACAAGGAAGACACTCAAACTCACTCAAATTGGGTAATATCTGAAGCAAATTGTACAATTAAAGCCAAGGCTACTGCTGTAGGGCCATCTCCTCACTTCTCTTGAATGTTGATAGCCCGTTCCAGGGATCCGTCCCTTCGCCTTGCTCAGTCTTTGTCTTCCTGCATCACTTCACCCTCTGCCTTGTGGGTACCCCCCTCACCCCAGTCAGCCTCGGACACTTCCGAGGGCCTGTCCCTTACTCTGATCTTTTTGTGGGTGTATTGCTTGTCCTGTTTAACCTCACTATCCTCAGTTGAGCCACCTGTCATGTAGGAGGTTTACTTAATCTCTGACCTCATCCACCAACCTGCCTCCTCAATGGGACACAGCATGATTTCCACTGCGTGGGGGTTGCTGGTCTTACTGGGCTTGCTGTCACTTGTACATCCTGTGCTCAATCTTTGCAGGTTCTGACACTGAAGTCTGAAATACAATGTTCCCCTCGAACTCAGCAAGACCAGCTACCCCGTACAGTCTCCCTAATGTCTTTAGGACTGAATTATTCTTGATTGGATGAGAGTAATCAGCCAATACTAATATTGATTTTGATGGTTGTGTTGTGGTTATGTAGAAGAATGTCTTTATTTATAGGAGATAAATACTGCAGTATCTGAGGAGGAAGGGCACCATCTTGGCAATATGATTTCAAGTGGTTTAAGGAAGTCAAGGGAACAAGAGAACAGGTAAGAAATTTTCTATACAAGGCAATAAATGAAATAGACTGCTGCTCTGATTAAAATAATATGATACTTTTGCAAGGACAATAAATATATTTCTTAAATTTTCAGAGGCTTTCTGCCTACCATTTTAACGTTCTTTAAATTAAATATTCAGATCAGTAAGTGTCTTGAAAGAAAAAAAAAATAACTTTCAGGGCTCACAAACCACCAGTTCTATCTCTTCATCCACATGAAACCAAGACAATTTCTGCTATTTTCTCTTCTCCACAAGCAATAATAAAACTGGATAAAATTTGAATTTCTAGCTTCATTGTTATATAATCAAATAAGTTCAGACTATAACTTTCTTGCCATTTTTAATGCAACTGACAGGGAGAAAGGACCCTTCTTAGGGGCCTGCCAGATTTCGTACTCCTCAAGCATGGAAATAAAAAAAAAAAAAAATTGTTGACTCCTTTCAAGGGAAATTCCAGGCACTTAGCTAGTTCTGCATCCAGCAGTTAAGGAAATACCTAAGTAACCCACTAAGTAAGAAGAAAATAATAGCTTAAATAATAGCTACCCAAGTAAGTTGGAGTCACAAAATGTTTGGTTTCTCATAGAAAATGAATATAACATCTCAACATATGTCCCTAAGTTGTTTTTCAGAATTCAAGAACTCCTCCAGATAGAAAATACTGACTTCTGTCATGTCGACTCAAGACAGACCGTATCCAGAAAATGGATAAAGAAGTTCCAGAAATTCCCCAGCCCTGGAGTCCTTTTGGAGATCTCCTCACCCCTGCCTTTAAAAACTTAACCTGTAAGTCATCAGTGAGTTCAGGTCTTAAGCGTTAGCTGCCTGTTCTCTTTGCTAGAATGGCTGCTTTACTTTTTCTTACTGCAAATCCCGGTGTCAGTGTTTGAATTTGCTGCATGCCAGGTGAGCTGATCTGGGTTTGGGTCAGTAACACATCCAAGGATAAGCCAGCTGCAAAATTTCAGCTCACACGTCCAAAGTTTTCTTTCTGTCCAGAATTTTTGCCTCTCTGTTCTCGTTGCTTTAGCAGGTCTCTGATTTCTTTAAACAGATACACTTTGTAAAGAAATTTTAATTTTTTAAGCTATTTTTATTTTAGACTTCTAAACATAGAAGTCTCATTTTCTGGAAGTTTAACTCATTTTTATTGCACATAAACTTAACTCCTTGAAGTTGCTAACACAAAACTGCTTTATGCATCATATACATAGATACCTTTTTTAAGTAAAATTCAAATTTAACCGAATGTTCTATATTTTCTCTAGCAACCCTACCTTTTAAAATCAGGAATCTATATCAGTCAGAGGAAACCAGTTTTCTGAAGACAATAAGTGATTCAAAGTTAATTTATACATAAACAAAGTAAGAAAACACTGATGGTCAATAAACTCAAATGATAGAGATAAACATGGAAAATAAAAATGCCATTGTGCCAAACAGAGTGGGACTTACAAAGTATAAAGGGTCAAGACATTTTCAGGAAAACGTTAGGAAAAAAAATCTTAGTGTATATATTGAAACATACAAGCATAGCATTGATTACTTCACTTAAGACTTTTTAAAATACACTTTAGTAAAAACAGGAGCAAGTTCCAAAGTATCATCTAATTTGACATTCATAGATACAAATAAATGAGAACATAAACTAAAGTGAGGATGAACAGGCAGAAGTGAGACCAATTCCTATAGAGTGTTAATTACCTGAAGTACTAGCATGAAATACAGTTAAATTAGTTGATGGGCATTTTAACTGATTTGCTTTTCATTAGCCATGCATGCTAAGTTGCAAGGTTGTAATTTTCCTTAGTCTGTTAAATAAAACCGTTTTGCATCAAATAACTTTTACTGGGGACAAATTTAGGTTAATTTATCAGAATTAGTTTCTATTTATAATGCCACATTTGTAAGAGGAGACTTTAAAACCAACATTCATAGAATATTCTGATTTGATTTTGAAACAATTTTTGGCCATTTTGACAAGGATTTTTTTTTCTATATTTTAAAGAAATTATAAACTCTTAAATACTTTATCAGCTTTCCAGTTATTTCCTTTTAATTTGTTTATTTTTATGCACTTTTGGATTTTTAATGGCACATTTTCTGATTGTTTCCTCACTATTATAGCTCCAAAACTCAACATATCTCTATATTTCATAGCAGCAAGTAATCATTTCTTTATCTTACTGAGATGTAAAGACATCTTCCTTCTTTCAACTTGAAAATATATATTTAATGAAATGTTTTTCACTCTCTCATATAATTCCCATGTAAGCCTGTTAATAAGGTGTGATCAGTGTTAATGTTTGTGTGGCTGTTTAGAAGAATGCTTTACGATGCACTATTGTTTTGTTTAAAATTGGTCACTATATTCAGATGAGAAACTGAGTCACTTCAAGTGACTTTCTCAAAACCACACAGGGGAAGTAAAATATGAACTTAGAGTAATTTCAAATATCTACTTTTACTCAGAGATACACAAACACATTGAGTGTAGGTTCTAGGGTCAAAATGCCAAATGTAATTGTATCTAAAATCAGTCTTCCAACCCTATATCAGAAAGGAAGAGTCGTTCTGTAAATGATGGTAAAGATTACTGTAGAAACAAACCTCTAAATCTATACATGTGTATCTTAAGATGTATAAAGTAGTTATGCAAAGACAGAGAGTTATTCATTAACTTGACTATTCCCCATGTGTTCATTTAGCAAACAGTCATGATAGAGCATGTAATATAAGTAAGATATCTGAAAGGAATATATATTTGCTTCTTTAGAGAGTGCTTGAAGGAAAGAGGGGTTAAGAAATTTACTCTGAAGGATACTTCTCTATCCTTAACATCTGTTGTCATATCAAGAATCCATTCACACACCTGGAGAAAAAGCCTATATTCAACAGTAGTGAGAAAAGACTATTCCTGTGTAGGAAGTATGTGTTGATGTTTAGAAAATAGAGAATCAATCTAGTAATCTGGGATACTCAACATAAAAGCTGAGATTCTTTTATTTCTAGGCCTCCATATTTACTGTTCTAGCCTCATGGAATGTTTTTCCCCTCAGGTATTCATGTGGTACTTTTCTCCAGGTCTGACCAAGATCAGTCTGCTAAAATTATGACTTCCTCCTCCATAGTTCCTAACTTTTTTTCTTCTAAAGCACTTGCTGTTGTCTCATACACTATATACGTCCTTATCTTTGTTGTTGTTAATGTTTTTCATCATGTAAGTTTGACGAGGAGATGGTTTTTGTCTTCATTTGCTACTGTTTTATCAATACCTTGAAAAGCGTCTAACGTAAAGCAGTTTCCCAATAAAGATTTGTTAAGTGAATAAGAACTTTTAAAAAGAGGTGCGATTAGAAGGTATCAAGAAAAAATTCCAAAGGAATGAAAAGGAAATTATAACGTTCCACTTAAAACCACCAAAATGAGTTTCACTCTTAGTTAATTCTGAATAGTCTTCTGGATTACGAGTAGCCAAGTTTTAATAATCCTCTATTCATTCTGTCAATGAGTGCAGGGTTGGGGGTTCCCTACCCTTGGATTATGGGGATGGCCAAACACAGCATGAGACACTAGAAAAATGAGATCAACAGCAGCCTGTCAGTTATATATGCTCACAGTCCATGGAAGAAGGGCACAACATATCACACAGGGCCAGAGAAAGGTGGCATTTGGGATAGAGGTAGTGAGGTACAGACTTTGTAGGAATAAAAGGGCAAGGTTCTCACTGGTTCCCAAGGGAGGTGAGGATTGCATCATTTGAATAATTCCAAGGGCTATCAGGGAACTGAAACCCACTCTTGAGGGGTAAACAGAAACTCTGATAACCCTTTGACAAAGAGGGCTGTTTGGCTGGGGGACCTTATCTGCAGAAGCAGAGTGGAGAGGAGAATTTGCTATTAGGTCATCCTAGGCCCTCCCGATTTTATATTTATAATACAAAATTTACAAGTCTCAATTTTGAGCCTTAAACCACAAACCCATACAGTCCACTTGTAATGTTTTCACGTGCATTAAGTGTTTTGCCTTCATGGAAGGGGAATTTCAGAAGTATTATTGGAGATAAGATGAATGTCCTCTTCTGGACTGTTACCAACAATGGATTCCTCATGACAGCAACACACACTGAACTAGTCAAATGAACCTACTATTAACCTAGACCTGAGGGAGATGGAGGAAAGAAGAAAGGAAACAATCATCTTGGCAAGTAAGAACTTTTTTATGTCGTAAGTGTTCTTATAAAGAAAAAAGTGTTCTTTTATTTATGACAGAAGAATCAGATTGTCCTCAGACCATTTTCTGCGTTCTCTTTAACACTAATAATAGAAAAAGATGGAGGGAAACGGTTTGAATTTTTAGAGCTAAAAATTCTCTCCCACAAATTTTAAAGTAGAAAAGATTTATTTGTTCATTTTTAGGTGAAGACATTACATATGTAAAAAGTTTTAGAAAATGCAATATTATTAAATATTTTTTAAAATAACCACTGGAAAACAGCATTCTGTTGGAATATTAATTGCAGTAATCAGCTGAAGACTAGTGGTAAACTAGGCCACCTTTTAAACGAAGACATACAAATGACCAATCATTATATGGAAAAAATACTCAACATCATTAGTCATCAGAGAAGCACAAATTAAAACCACAATAAGATACCACCTTATGCCAATCAGAGTGGCAATTACATGAAAGAAAGAAAGAAAGAAAGAAAGAAAGAAAGAAAGAAAGAAAGAAAGAAAGAAAGAAAGGAAGGAAGGAAGGAAAGAAAGAAAAAGAAAAACAATAGATGTTGACTAGGATGTAACGAAAAGGGAATATTTATGCACTGTTAGTAGGGATATAAATTAGTACAACCTAAGTTGAAAATAGTATGGAGATTTCTCAAAGAATTAAAAATAGAACTACCATTTGATACAGCAATCCCTCTGCTGGATATCTACGCAAAAGCAAAAGATTCATCATATTAAAAAGACATTTGCACTTGTATGTTTATTACAGCACTATTCACAATAGCAAAGATATGAAATCAATCTAAGTGGTCATCAACCTATGACTGAATAAAGAAAATGTGACCTGTATACTCAATGGTATACTATTCAGTCAAAAGAAATTATATCTTTTGCAGCAGCATGGATGAAATAAAGACCATTATCTTAAGTGAAACAGCTCAAATACAGAAAGAAAAATATTATTATGTTTTCACTTATAAATGGGAGCTAAACCATGGGTTCACATGGACAGAGAGTGTGGAATGATAGAAAATGAAGACTTGGATGGGTAAGGGCCTGGAGGGGGTTAAATAATCAAAAAGTAATTTATGGATATGATGCACATTATTCAGTTCAAGGATATTATAAAAACTCTGCCTTAACCACTATACAATCTGTCTATGCAACAAAATTATACTTGTACTCCATAAATGTATACAAATAAATTTTTTTTTTAAATGGGGAGAAAATTTGTTATTCAATGATAGGTACCGAATAATGAAATTAGTTAGACATCAAATAATACTGTAATGAAAGACAATGAAGAAATATTTCATGAGATTTCAATATTATTATTAGATTACTTGACAAAGAAAATAAGAACACTAAATTTAGTAAATTAAACATTTTGCCTTGGATACACTCAATATACATATGTAAACACTTAATGACATTTGAACAATATAAGCAGATTTAAATGTATATATAAAATATATACATAGATATATTCAGATGGTCATCATGATATATAGTCATTTATATGTACATAAAATATAAGGTCATAGAAATAATATACACGTATAAAATAAATACTCAATAATAACATTAATGCTCATTGGTATAAGATTATAAATCATTTTATATTTGTCATAATCTGTACTTTTTATATTTCAATAAGAAATATATTTTAATTTTACATGCTGAAAAATAGCTTTATTTGCATTTTTGAAGGATTTCTGCAAAGGTTTTCAAAACACTTCTTTCTTTTTCATCATCTGCTCCCTCAATTTTTGCACAAATCCCTTCTGCCTGAGTTCTTAAATCTGCCAGAGAGAGAGCTCATTTATTACATTTCTGATGGAAATATCCTTGGTATAAGGTCCATTTTATTATATTCATTATTTCTTGACTCTTTTGATGGCTATATCCCAAAGAAGAATCATTCCACACCTCCATCCACAATCCTTCTCAAAATATGTATAGCCACAAATCTAAAAATCTGTTTTCAAAGGTACAAGACTCATTGTCATTACTTAATGGCAGTGGTGGGGGAGGGCTTTGGGATAATAAAACATTTAGAGAGTATTTGCAGCTGACTCAGGTTCTCCAGGGAATATGCTTTTACAAAGACTTCCCTTTCTCCCCCTTATGTTTGCTTGTGTGACTTAGTGCTTAGCTCACAGATGCCTATTTTAATGAAATGTGTTACTTTCACAGTCTGTGCATTGTGAGAAGTGCTTCTTACCATATTCACTTCACTGCATTGATGTCTTTGGAAGTTTTAAAAATAATTTTTTAAAGATAAATAAGCACTCTCAAGTTTTCTTGCATTTCTCTTTCATTTTTAAAATAAAAACACTGTGGTCATAATAAGACTGACATACTTATAATACAGCATAAAATCAACATACTGCTTTAGCTAACAATTAACTTGCAATCTCTTATGATCCCCTTTATACAGAGTTTAAGCAAACTTTCTTTGGCATTATTTGTTTCATAACTTATCAGCTGTCAATCTAATAATAAGCAAAAGAAGGCAACATATCTCAATTCAGTGATAGCCAAATTACCTATGTAATAAGGACAAAAAGCAGGCAGATACAATATAAGTAAAGGGAAGGGGACTTGCTGATGTAGAAATTAGTATTTTTTAAGAAACTGCTTATTCTGTTTCTAATATTTATTAACATGAATTGTTTTGTTGCCATGTGATTTTAAAGATAATCTCTGAGGAATCTAAATTCTCTGATTCTTCTGAGAACTTATGAGAATTTCTCACGTTTGCCTGGAACTCTCTGATATTATTTCTACAATTTAATAGAATGAAAGTCAGAGTTATTAGCAGGGAAAAGATAAAAGATATTTTATACGAAACCACTTTTCAGCATATTAAGATATTTTTTCTCCATTTGAAAGGGAAAAGGCAATTATATCCATAACTCATTTTATTCAGGCCAATACCCTCTTGCCTATAGGACTAAATCTGCCCATGCATAAGTAGACAAGTAAGATGAAATTCACCATTTTTCACATCCTCTTTATTACTGAAAAATCTCTTAACTTACCTACTAGATTCTAAACTCTCATTCCCAGATGTTCAATTGATCTTAGCTGATTAAAGTCTTTTCTCATTTTGTTCTCTGAAATACAAACGCATCAAGTTCCGTGTATTCTCAAACTCATTTCTAAATTTCCCTTTTGCATCTATTTTTTGTTTGTCTGCTTGTTTTTTTGTTTGCTTATTTGTTTTTGATTTGGAGTCTCACTCTGTTGCCCAGGCTGGAGTGCAGTGGCACACTCACTGCCACCACAGTGTCGACCTTCTGGGCCCCAGTGATCCTTCCGCCTCAGTCTTCCAAGTCTGGCTAGTTTTTTTATTTTTATTTTTATTTTCTTATAGAGATGAGATCTCACCAAGTTGCCCAGGCTGGTCTTGAAAACCCACGGGCTCAGCAATCCATTTGCCTCGGCCTCCCAAAGTGCTGGGATTACAGGCTGAGTCACCAAGCACAGCTTACATCAGTTTTTTTAATGAAACATTTTTTTTCTCTTTGAATATGCAATTGCCTATAGTCCTCATGGTGAAAAGGTTTCATTTTCCTTTTGCTTAGTGCGTATCTTAAATTTGAGAGCAGTGTTGGTGTCCTCCATAATTCCATTGCTATTCCCAGGTATTTATTTCTTCTGTTTTTGGAATTCTCAGTATTTAGTTATTCACCTGCTCTATACTTCTTAGTGATCCTTAATCAAGTTTCTGATATTGTTCTTTTAGTCTCAGACCTACCAGCTATACATAGCCCTTAATCTTTCACTCCATTTCTCTCTCTAATCTTCAATATCTTTTGTATATCTCATCTTACCCTCTAGTTTTCTTTTATACTTGAGTCCAAAACATCCTCCTTTTCTTTACGATATCGGGGGCAACACTGTACATGTTGTGGTTATCATAAAGTAACTCATCTCTTGAATCACTAATTCAAACTTTATACTACAAGATTTTCAATATCAATAAGAAGTCAAATATACTGATCTTGGAGTTCTTACTATGTGACTTTAAGCAAGTTATCTAAGTTCTCTATGTCTTTGTATCCTCATCTGTTAGATGCACATAATAATAGTACTTTCAGCCGGGCTCGGTGGCTCAGCCTGTAGTCCCGCACCTTTGGGAGGCTGAGGTGAGTGGATTGCCTGAGCCCGTGGGTTCGAGACCCGCCTGGGCAGCGAGACCTCATCTCTACAATAAATCAAAAAGTCAGCCGGGCATGGTAGTGCATGCCTGTAATTCCGGCTACTCGGAAGGCTGAGGTGAAAGGATCGCCGGAGCCCAGCAGGCGAGGCTGCAGTGGCCGGGAGTGGCCACTGCACTCCAATCTGGGCGACTGAGTGAGACTCCAACTCAAAATAATAATAATAATAATAATAATAGTACTTTCTCATGAGTTAATGCTGGGAATAAATGAATTCACACACACACAACCCTTTAAACAAAGCAAATATGCATTAAATATTAGCCATCACTATTATTAGCACTATTGTGACCCTGTAATAGTCACTATCATTTTATTATTGTTTCTTCTTTTTAAATTTTACCTCATGGTTACTATTTTCAAATTGACACTCTAATCCAGAACATCCTATTTTTTATGGATAACTATGAACTTCCAATAGGACAAAGTTAATTTCTTTGTATGACATCCAGCAATATATAAGGAATTATGAGTGTGAGATTTATCTCAGGAATGCAAGGTTGGTTTTGCCTAAAAAAAATCAACTAATGTAATACATCGTACTATAGAGTGAAAAATTTAAAAATCACATGATCATCTCAGTAGATGCATAGAAAGCATTTGACAAAAATCTGACATCCTTTCATGACATGTTTCACTCAAGAAATTGGTCATAGAAGGGAATTCCTCAACTATACATCTATAAAAAATACATAAAAAACATCATAATTAAAGATAAAAGACAGGATGCTTTCCTCTAGATCCAGTAGAAATCAAAACTATCCACTTTCACCACATCATTGTATATCGAGGTTCAAGCCAGGGAAATGTCAAGAGAAAGAAATAAAAGGCAACAAGATAAGAAAGGAAGACGTAAAACTATCTCTATATGAGGTGATAGGACCTAGTATATAAAACATTTTAAAGAATATACTAAAAAATTCTACTAGGACTATTACATGAGTTCCGTAAATTTACAGACTACAAGATCAATATACAAAAGTCAATGTATGTTTATACATTTGCAATGAAAAACACGAAAGTAAACTTAGGAGATAAAATTAATTTATAATATCACCAAAAATAATAAAATACTCAGGAATACATTTATAAAAATAGACCAAATTTGACTTTAAAATCTACAAAATATTGTTTACATTTTTTAAAAGATAAAAATAAATAGACACATATTAGATGTATATTACTCAGAAGACCTAACATTGTAAAGATGGCAATACTGCCAAGACTAAGCTACAGGTACAATGTAAATAATATAAGAATATCAGTTAACTTTTTTTGTAGAAATTTACAAATTAATTCTAAGCTTCTCTGCTGGTATGGTTGTTTGAGTTTGTAATCCCAGTGACTCAGGAGACTGACATGGGAGGATCCCTTGAGCTCAAGAGTTCAAGGCTACTGCAAGCCACAACCAACCTGCTGCATTCCAGCCTGGATGACAGAGTGGAAGCCCATCTAAAAAACCAAATAGTTAAAAGTGAAAAGACAACTCATAGATGGAAAAAAGAAATTGCAAATCATGTCTGATAAAAAGACCTGCATCCAGACTACATAAAAATTTTCATATCTCAAAATTTAAAACACAACCAATCTTTTTTAATGGGCTGAGAATCTAATAGGCATTTCTCTAAAAAAAAATAAAAATGGACAATAAGCCTATGAAAAGATACTTGATTTCATCAGTTATCAGGAAAATGCAAAACCAAGCAGCAAGTCACTTCATATTCACTAAATTACTAACTAGACTCAAAAAGTCAGAAAATAACAAGTGTTGGCAAAGATGTAGAGGAATCAGTCCCTGTGAGTGGGAGTGTAAAATGGTGCAGCTCTTTTGAAAACAGTCAGCAAGTTCCTCAAATCATTAAACAATGTGACCCAGGTTTCACTTTGAAATATATGCCCAAAAGCAATGAAAACTAAATTTTTGCATGAATGTTATACCAAAATTATTCATAATAACCAAAAAATAGAAACAACACAAATGCCCATCAATGAATTAACAGATAAGTAAAATGTGGTTTATCTATACAATAAAATATTATTCAAACATAAAAAAAGGATTGATACATGATATAACATGAATGAACCTCATTGAAAACAGTTTGCTAAAGGAAGTAAACCAGTCACCAAAAATACTATATATTATGATTCCATTCATATGAAATATTCACAACATGGAAATCTCTAGAGAAAGAGTATAGACTAGCGGGTACCTAGGGCTGAGAAGGTAGGAAGTTGGGAAGGATGGAGTTGCTAGCTAAGGTATACATCGTTGTTTTTTAGGTGATAAATATGTTCTAAAATTGTCTCATGATGATTGCACATACTTAGGAATATACTAAAAACAACTGATTTTTCACATTTTAAATTGACAAATTGTAAGGTATGCAAGCTATGTCTCAATAAAATTGTTAAAATATAGCATAATTATGTCCACTTTCTATTCACAGCACAATCCAAGCCACTATTCTATCTTACTTAATACTGAACTATCCCAGTAATATCTTATTTTACTTGTAATTTTGGCTATTCCAATGATCTTTCTACATATCACTCAAAATACACTTTAAATGTTAAATAAATCATCTCACAGCATTGCATACAACAATTCAATGACTTCCAATAACATCTGGAATGCAATGGAATCTTCATAAAATAATCAAGGACATATATTTTCTGATGGCTCCCTAAGTTTCTCAGTGTCAAATCAAGTCACTCTTTTCCACTTTGTTCTGTGTGCTTGAATTTACCTTCCAGAACTTTGAGCACAATGTGCTCTTATATCTTTTCACTTACTTTCTCACGCTGGAAATGATCATATCCACGTTGTATTTATTTCAATTTCTCAGCCCTCACCTGATCACACAATTTAGTGTTTTATTTTATATTCTCTTTTCTATCTTGAAAACTAACCAAGTTTTTGAACATATTTTTACATTTGATACTATTTTCAATTGTCTATTCTATTGATTGATATTTCTAACTTATACTAAACATCAATTATTTAGACATAAGTAACTAGAATTTATTCACATGTCTTCCAAAAATAAGGGCAGAGGGAAGGGAAGAAAGAGAAGGGAAGTGAATAAGAAGGAGGAGAAAGAAAGAGAAAGTAATTTAACAAAATACTAACTGATAAATCTACATTAAGGAGGTAACCGAAAAGACAGGCTCACTGTACTATGCTTTCAGTTTTTCCGTTAGTCAGACTAAAACTATTTCAAAATAAAATTTGGAAGAAATGAATTCCTAATCCTATAACCTCCAAGGATATAATCTTCCAGGGAAAGGCACAATGTCTATTTTACACACAGTTACTGGGATAATGACTGGCTTTGAATAGGCCTTCCTTAAAAAGATTTGTTCAATAAATAAACGCACATTGTCTGATTTCTATTACTTAGGGATTAATACAAGTCAGTTTACTCCAAATATAGAACCAGGAAATTTTTGTTCCTCTTGTATTAATGGTATTTCTTTCAGTCATGCAATATAAACTAAATTTGTCATCTTGATTTACTTTTATCTTATCAACTAGAAGATTTAACATGAAATGAAATTGTCAAATTTAAACTCTGTACTAAAGAATTTATATCAAATAATCTCATTACTTATTTGATTGGTTTTATATGTATATGTCACTATTATTTTGATATGGAATAGAAATTGATCATTATGCTCATATAAACATATTTAACTGGTTTTTGCTGTAAAACAAAGTATCTCAAAACTCAGTGCCTCGAAACAACTTTTTAGCTTGCAATTTTGCAGTTTGGAATTTGGGAAAAGTTGGGGGGAAAAATTTCTCAACTGAGGTTTCTCATGGGATTGTAGCCACATGCCTACCGGAGCAGCAGTCAGAAAGTTTGGCTTGTTGAACATTCAAGATGAGTTACTCCCAACTTCCTGCTCACCAGGACTGCCCTTCTGAATGTCTTTATGTGGCCTCTCTAGCCTGACCATCTTGGGATTTTCTACCTTCTTACAGACTAGCTTGCTTTCTTCAATGAAGCTTCCCAAGGCGCTCCTAATAGTCATTTGTGTTTAGAACTGAATTTAAGATTAAGAGGAGTAACATGCGACTGCATTCCTTTAACTTCAGTCTTAAACTTAACAGTATACTATCTATTTCCTTCCTTATGTTCAGTCAAAAGGGGCCATGTGGAGGTTGACCATGCGGTGGCCAATTCTTCTCTGAAACTTTAGCATGTACTTGAGGCTTTTTGTCAGAAACAGGCTCAGAAGGCTCAGAGCAAGGGTCATCTTCTTTGCATATTCAAAGTCAACTACCCATTGAAGGTATCTTACAAGAGACATCCACAGTCTCCCCTCAGCAATCCTAGCAGTCTTTTCTCACAGTGTCTTGAATACTTGTCACCTATCTAGCAACAATGCATTGAAAAGCATACTTGTCATGGGAAACATATGAAAAATGATTTTGAAACTGGGGACACTGAGGAAGTTTTCAAAATCAGAGCTGTTATCAGTGCTATCAACGGAGCCTCAGGGGCTCTTAATTCTAAATATACCCCTTTGGTGTTAGGCAAAAAAAAAAATAACTGGGAAGAGGAAGGAGGTGGGTGGAGGGGGAGTCTTTCAAATTTCACCTCACTCAATCATTCATTAGAGGTATTTCCTAGAAATTGTTTCAAGGAAAGTTTCTGCTACTGATTTTTTAAAATTATTATTATAAAGATATCAGGTACAAATCAGGGTTAGGTAAACAAACATTGATTATGCAGGTACCCTTGTTGATGAGATACGCCCCTCCCTCCCCTAGCAGTTTCCCTCAACTGTCAATCCCATGCCCCCTCCCCTGACAGTTTCCCACTACTGCCAATCCCTTTCTTATAGTATTATAATTGTACAAGGTCCACTTATGAGTGAGAACATATGGTACTCTGTCCTTTGTTTCTGTGATAGATCACTGAGTATGATCAACTCCAAATCCATCCAAGTTGCTGTGAAGTCCATATATTTGTCCTTTTGGTGACTGCATAATATTCCATTATGTATATGTACCACATTTTCTTTATCCAGTCCAGTTTCAATGGGCAACATGGTTGGTTTCATGTTTTTGCTACTGTGAATAGAGCTGCAACAAACACACATGTGCAGGCATCTTTTTTTTTAGAATGATTTGAGTTCCTCTGGGTATATTCCCAGTGGGGGAATTGCTGGGTCATATGGAAGGTCAATTTCTAGTTCTTTCAGAAATCACCACACTGTCTTCCAAAGAGGTTGCACTAATTTGCGTTCCCATCAGCGGTATAGAAGCATTCCTTTTTCTCTGTATCCTTGCCAGCATCTGTTGTTGTTTTATTAATGATGGCCATTCTTATGGGGTTAGGTGGTATCTCAATGTGGTTTTGCGGGAGATACCCTTATGGAAATTGGAACTGGCCACCAATTCAGAACCCTAAAGGCCAATACCATAAGAAATAAGGATGGGAGGCTGAGGTGACTGGATTGCCTGAGCCCACAGGTTTGAGACCCTCCTGGGCAACTTGGTGAGACCTCATCTCTACAATAAATCAAAAAATAGCTGGGTGTGGTAGCGCGCACCTGTAGTTCCAGCTACTTGGAAGGCTGAGGCGTAAAGATTGCCAGAGCCCAGCAGGGGGAAAAAACAAACCACCCTTTTAAAAGTGGCCAAAAGACATGAATAGACACTTCTCAGAGGAAGATATACGGGCAGCCAACAGACATGAAAAAGTGTTCAGCCTCACTCATCAGCAGAGAAATGCTACTGATTTTTTAAAACCACCACATACATAGCATTCCAATAAGTCAATTTATCTTTAAATGTAACATCAATTTTACTTATCCAAATAAACAACACTGAGGAAAGAGTTCACAGGTCGTTGTTATTCTTTTCATCCTGTTTAAATACTTAGCTGTTTAAATGTTAGCTGTGCATCTGGTGTTGCATTAGGTTAGTGACCAAATGAAAGGGAAATGCAACTGAGCTACTTTGTGTAGCTGAGTCATTTCACCCAACGTTTCAGGTTGGCATTTTGCACAGTTGTAACTTTAAAACTGGTATTTCACAAAAATATTTTTAAAATAAATGTTCTCTTTTTATGTACATTCTGTAAAGGTTAAGTGCCCAGTGTTTTACTTTTAAGGTGATTCTTACATTGACAACAAAACTACTCCCTTTTTTCCCCAAGATGTCAGCTGTAATACACGGTTCATTAAAAAATGATCCACAGTCTTTCTTGCTCTTCTTAATGCCTTTCTGTTGGTATTCTAAATAAAAACCTACACTTGACTCCCTCACCTGGAAAATGTATTGCCATTGACTTTTCTATGTAACAATCAAGCATTATATTTCACCTCTTTGCATTTCACGTAAAATGATTTATTATTCTATAAAAATTTAAGTCATCCTATGGTTGAGGTTTAGATATGCATGCTTCTAAATGTCCACCTTTGACCAACCACAAAAGTTGGATCAATGCAGAGTATATAGTGCTATTCACTTACCATAATGTAAAACTCTTAATGCTAGCTAATTGCTTGTAGTTCAGATGACATGGAATATAAGTAGTGGTTTTATTTATTTTATATAGTACAACCAAATGGAATGCTATAAGACTATGTGAATAGGATAAGATTTATGGTAGAATAGTATATAGATTTACTATAAAGAACCATAAGGTAAGAGCATCCCAAATTACACAGAAAATTCAAACACACACTCACATCAGGTTAAATAAGTCACTTTGAAAAATGTGGAGTTCTCTCTTAACATGCAAATAACACATTGACTTGGGAGTTTCTCAGTAATTCTGGCTGGGTGACAAATATATGTCTTCTTTAGGTTCTGAAAACGTATGTATTTACTAAAGCAAAAAATATAACACCCCTCTTTTGGACATTGCACTATATAAATTGTGTATGTGAGAGACAGACTTGAGATTTTAATATGGCTCTCTGTTTTTCTCATTTTGATAACTGATTGACCAATTGTGATCATTTGAATTTGTGCCACTGTGAAGCAAAAAATAACAGGAGTGATGCTTTGCAGATGGTCTTTGCCATTATTTAAGTATAAATTTTGGTTAGTGTAATAGTTCTTCTACAGTGTAGTTTCTTGATCTGTGAAAATTTCATCTCCTTATGTAAATAAGAAAATAAGCAGACCTCGGCAGTGATGCCCCCAATGACTGTTTATCCTTCCAAACCCTTATCTTTTCTTCCACAACTCAAAATAGCTGATATTGCAAGCAATCTTTCATCTTTCCGTGTCAGAAATTATGGATAGTTTCTGAGCAAAGAAAATATAATTTTTCTCTAAAATATTTTGTATTAAATTGTCGACTGAAAATGAGTATGTATCAGTTTGGGTGTTTAGAGCAACAAGTCTTGTTAAAAATCAGTGTTTGGCAAGGCGTAGAGAGTGATCCTTTAGCTTTTCTTATACCCAACCATGTCCTCCCTATTCAGAACTACAACTTTCTCCCCAAACTTCAAGTGCAAGGTGAAGTTTAACTGATTATATACTTTGTACTCTCTTAAAGCATTTGCATTTCTGTAATTTTCAGAACTTCCTTGGCAATTCTAAAAAACTAAGATAAAAAAAGACACTATGTTTAATTTTTAATAATGTTGGAAGTGTTTGTTTTTCATTTACCGTCACGCACAAGAATGATGCAAATAATATTATTGGTTTACATGTACTTCATAACAATTTTATTTATGCTTTTTTAATTGAGGTAAAATATTCATGTAAAATTTGCCATCTTTACCATTTTTAAGCATGCAGTTCAATGGTAATAAATATATTTACATTCTTTTTTTTTCCCCCTTTCATCTCCTCCCCCTCACCCTTCCTGGCCTCTGGTAACACCTTTTCTGCTCTCTACCTTCATGAGATCCACATTTTAGCTTCCACATATGAGTGAGAACATGCCATATTTGTCTGTCTGTGCTTGGCTTATTTCACTTAATGCAATGGCCTTCAGTTCCAAATCCAAATGATAGAATTTCATTCATTTTTATGGTTGAATAACATTCCATTGTTTATATGTACCATATTTTCTTTATCCATTCATTCCTTGATGGGCATTTAGGTTGATTCCGTATCTTGGCTATTGTGAATAGTGCTGCAGTAAGTACAGGAATGCAGATTTTTTTCTCGACATATTGAGTTCCTTTCTTTTGGATATATACCCAGTAGTGGAATTGCTAGATTATATGGTAGTTCTAATTTTAGTTTTGTGAGGTACCTCCGTGCTGTTTTCTAGTGGGTGTGCTGGGGTCTAGCCCCTGTCGGGTAGTGAGGTTTTTTGAAGGAAAGACGGATAAGTGAAAGACGAAAACATTATACTTGGACATCTGCTTTCTGAACAGATGCCATTTAATGTTGGCTAATGGAAAGCTTTTATACCATTTGTAAAGGGGCAAGACAAAGAAAAATCTTTTACGTACATATCTTTTAAAAGTTATCACTATCTAGTGGTCTTAGTAACAAACAAGCCAAGAACCCTATAAACATTTAGACAATGAGTCTTATTTATAAAGCCAAAAAATGATAGTTTTAGTCCAAAGTCTCGAAGTACAGTCTTTGAAATGTTTTAATAAAGTTTTTAAGTGTATTTTTTTTATGTAGCAGTAGTTTTTCTTTTGGGGCTTTTGTGACCTTCAGAGTTTTATAATCGCCTCTCTTGTCCAGGTGTCTTTGTTATTTTTCTCTTATCCTGCAGTGTTTATTTTTAAAGAAAACTCAAAAGAAGCTTTTAGTGATATTTTTCAGGCCCCCAAGGTTGCTTTCTGTATTTAGTTAATTATCATAAAAGTATCTAATTAGTATATTATGAATTTAGTGAAAACCCACTCTATAAACGTTAACTTAGAATTTTAACTATTGAATTAAGTAAAAACCTTAACGATTAATCTTTATCCTAAATCTGTGAAAACAGTGTTATAAATTACCTATATAACTCCTAGATAAGTGTTAGAACTTATAATGAATTTATAATGAACTTACTATAAACTTGTGTTTTTAAAAACCTTATGTCTACACACTAAACTACATAATTTTAAATCAAACGAGGAGTGAATATATTTATATCATTTATTATTTAAGCAATATCTAGTAACTTATAACCAAGTGAAAGAAAGCATTTTTGATGTGCTTTAGAGTTTAACCCTTGCATATGTTAGAAAAGGCCAAACGGCATAGTGGGAAATGGAAAAATGAACCATGACATTTTCAGGTTAGCTGTGAGTATTTCACATAAACAAGTCATTCTTTTCTTTCACGACTGCACAGAATTCTTCAGCGGTACCAAACAGCAAATGTGGAAGACAGAAGGGCCTCAGCTTCCCAGGCTCACCCTGCAGCTCGGGGGTCTACGGCCCACCAGGACCCTGTCAATCAGGTGTGCCTCCAAGGCTGGCTCCCAACATGGGTGTACTAATTTACATTATCACCATCAGTATATGAGGATCACCCTTTCTCTACATCCTTGCAGACATTCATTACTTCCTGTCTTTTTCATACAACTCATTATGATTGGGTGAGATGATATCTCACTGTGGTTTTCATTTAAATTTCTTTGATGATTAGTGATGCTGAGCATTTTGAAGCTCTAGCCAACCTCCCCACACTGCCAGTATAATCCATTTGGGACCCTTCCCACATATATTTTCCAAATGGGTATATACGTTGGAAATAACCTTTCCATCGTATCAGTCACTGCAGACTCCAGAAAAATTCATGACTGCTTGTTTGACTGAGTTTGAAGCAGTTTTGATACATCTTTCTTAATCAATCAGCTGGAATTTTATTGCTCTTTCCCTTTTCTTAAATAACTTTCGCATCAAATCTCATTTCATCCTGGTAGCCAAAAAAGTGAGATTATGTATATTATTTTTCCTTTGTAAACCTTAGAAATCTTTACACCATAAACTCGAGTTAAATTGAAATGGGAAGTTTTAATTTACTCAATTTTATTATTTCTTTTTATAAGCTTCTCGATAATAATTAGCAATAAAATTAGATAAATATTATTCCAAGGAGTTCGTCCCAACACAACATTGAAATAACATTGATCAGTCAATAATATTCCCAAAAATGGGGCCCATATTTAAATTAAATATATTTATAGAAAATAAGAACATAAACAGTATCTAGAGAAATATGTCAACCTCCTCAGAAAAATAGCTCATGTTCATCGTATCAGTCATTGAACCTTCTCTGTCATGGTGTTATAACTCTTTGAACATAATGAAACCCAGAAAAAAAAATACTTTAGCCAAGACAAATTTTACATTAATTTACAGATGTCAGAAACCAAAGCATTCTTTTAAATCAAAATGAGGCAAATCATCAGATATTATGAATTATTAGTTGCTGACCAAACATATGCATATGTAATCAGAATTTT
Organism: Carlito syrichta; assembly: GCF_000164805.1. Taxonomy (NCBI): domain Eukaryota; kingdom Metazoa; phylum Chordata; class Mammalia; order Primates; family Tarsiidae; genus Carlito; species Carlito syrichta. The sequence goes on from NW_007259875.1 coordinate 329,765, forward strand.
GGCAATCTCATGGTGATAAAACAACAGCAATGCTAGACTAAGAAATGGAAAAACTGGATTCTGCCATTAATTGACTTAAACACAGCAATGTGGGGCTCGATTTCTTCTTGTTATTATAAATCTTCAATATCTAAGCTTCTGCTGAATTTTCTATTTATATATTATTTGCATAAGTATAGCCAGAAGAATAAACAGAGATTCTAAATGTACATTTGAATTGGTGATGAGCTACTGCTTTAACATGTGGATAGTTATTAATGTCTATCAAACAAATTTTTTATCACTTACTACTCTTTGTGCACAAAAATGAAGAACTAGTATACCAACTAAGAACTCTGAAAAAATTACACCAATTTTGATTTTTAATTTTAGTTATTTTTTAGGATTGTAACTGGTGGTATCAAATATGCTGGTTAAATACTATACCATAGCCAACTAAAAACATGTTTCCCAGTATAATCTCTGTTATTTTATAATATTTCTTCATGAAGTTAATTTTTTGAAATCAGAATAAAAAATCTGCAGAGTACTTAATATGTGTTTCAGTGCATGTTATAATTTTTAAAAAAGACAATTTTCTTATTAGATAATGGTCAAATAATGTGAATGTTTCCATATCATAGAATAATTTGTGAGTGTTAATATAATGTTTTTGAATAATATTAAATGATATGGCAAGTATTGATAGTACACTTTTAAAGAGAAAAGTAATATGAAACTTCATGAGGACTATGATATCAATTGTCTATGAGTGTATGTACCTGTGAGTACACTGGACTTTGTGACATCACTGTAATTTCCTTACAGTATCCCTAAATGCAGTCTATGGTTTGAATGATGGTGTCCCTTCCAAAGTTCATGTTGAAAGCAAATTCCCAAAACAACCCTATTTAGAGGTATGGCCCTTGGAACATGATTAAGTCATGAAGGCTGTACCTCATAAATGGGATTAGCACCCTGAGAAAAAGGACTATAGGTAGAAGGCAGCACTGTCTGGCCCTTTGATTCCTTTTGTCCTTGAGAACACAGCATTTCTCCCCTCTTGAGGATGTGACAACAAAGTGCCATCTTCGAAGCAGAGGGTGGCATGCAGCAGGCAATAATTATTCTGACATTTTCATCTTGGACTTCTCAGCCTCCAGAACTTGGAGAAATAAATGACTTATAAAGTACCCTGTTTCAGGTATTTTCTTATAGCAGCACAAATGGACTCCAACATACATTTAAAAACGTAATTATAAGAAGGAAAGCAGTAAAATGAGAAATATGTAACAGTGGTTCTTAGTAAAATATAACAATGAAAAAACCATGACATATTTCTGTAACTTGTGAACAATTTGTTAAGGAAATCAGCAATACCAAAAAAGCGTAAAATAAAAACAGAAAATTCTGCAGCTACTCAATGTGGTAACTTAGATAATGTTTGTTACATATTGTTGAAATGATGAGAATGTGTCCAGGAACTTGAGAGCCTGGACTCATGTGCACTGTGTAAAAATTAGGGAGTAGCTTCCTTTGACACCAGGCTATCCCCAAAACAAACTGCTTGAAACATAATACAGCATTGAATTAATTATCTAGTTGTAGTAATCTTATTTATGAAAGATATAATATTATATTATTTCAATTCATGGCCCCCATTTATTTTCTACTGACCAAATGACAAGACTTTTTTCCCCTATATCGTAACCAGTAACTACATATATTTAGTTTTTTTCTAGTTATTTCTGGGTTTTTTTTTATAGTAACAACAATAAAATAAGAAGATCTGATGTAATTCTGGTCTACTTTTTAAATTTATTTGTATAAATGTATGAAGGACAAGTATAACTTTGTTACATGCATATATTACATAGTAGTGAGGTCAGGGCTTTTAGTGTATCCATCACAAGATAATGTACATTGCACTCATTAAGTAATTTCTTACCATCCACTTCTCTAACTCACACTTACATTTTTGAGAAAATGTAGAACATATACATAATGGAATATTATGCAGCCATAAAGAAGGACAAACATATGGACTTTCCAGCAACTTCGTTGGATTTAGGGTCATACTCAATGATCTATCACAGAAACAAAGAACAGAGTACCATATGTTCTCACTCATAAGCGGAACTTGAACAATTATAATACTGTAAAAAAGTGATTGGCAATAGTGGGAAACTGTCAGGAAAGGGGGGCTGGAATTGGCAGTTGAAGGAAACTGCTAGGGAAGGGAAGAGCATACCTCATCAACAAGGGTACCGGCATAATCAGCGTTTGTATACCTAACCCTGAATTGTACCCCACATCTTTATAATTAAAAAAAAGAAAAAAAGAAAATACAACCATGATTGAAAAAAAAGAGAAGTACATTATAATATGAGAGATATCCAGTTTTCAAAGTCACCAATCTCAATAAAGTCACTATAGGCTAAGCCAAACAGACCATCAAAGTCAAGAACCTTACTAATTCTCCCAATTAGTTGTGGCCAGATTCAAGAAACTTACTAATTCTTCTATTTAGTGGCAACCAGATCCCAGAGAATGCGTTCATACCACCAAGGGTTAAATGGATTTGAATTACATTTAACAGCAAATTTATGCAAAAATTTAGGTAAAGAGTCATTTAGGAATTTGTAGCACTATTTTCTGTTAGCTCTATTAAAAGATAAATCAATATACAAGAGGACTGCTTTAAAGATACCAAAATAAAACAAATCTGCAGATTTTCAATCATGGTTTTGAGCAAAACAAAACACCATAATAGTCATTTGTCATTAGGAAAAGTTAATCCTTGAATTTTACCACACAAAGAATAATCCATTCTTATCCTTCACTTCTTTTCATAAAAATCTATGAACTTCCTACCTTCAGAATTACATGATTAAAGATTTTAGCTCACTGTTTCTTCTATTCTTGATTTTTATATTCCTTAATATATTATCTGTCTGTCCTAATGTCAATCTTTATGTCTCAGCTTCTTGAATAAACAGTAAGCCTCTTGTGTTGATTTTAATTATGTTCAGTTTGGTCCTGTCTTACCTACTGCGTAGATCTTTGACTATTTCAGGTGTCCTCCTGCCTTTCAATATCTGTAACTTTTTTTTTCTTCAACTCTTTCTTGGCATCATAAGTTGGACTTAGAATTCAGTATCCATACAGTTTGGAAATAAATTTGAGATCTTCAATTATCTTACCTCATTTTGTAAAACACTAATTTACAGGATGCAAGCAGACAGGTTAAATGATTTTTATCTTCTTTACTTTTGTAACATATAGTCACCCTTAAATAGAATTACTATGAATCCTATATCTGACTAGATTTTTGATATTTGAAGATGACAGCTTTCACACTTCACCTCTGCACATCCTTTTGGTTTTAGATCTGAATAAGCCAATTAAAAAAAAAAAAAAAAGCCCACGGAATGCCTTCTTTGGCTATGGCTCATGAGTGGAAACTTTTCCCTAGCTTTACTCTCTAGCCATTAAATTGCCTCATTTGAGCCAGCCTGGTCTTGTGCCTACTCTGCTATTTCCTGGATTCGCTTGTGCAAGTACTGAATTTTGTTGCATATTTGTTTGATGGGCAGAGTGTCATCAGACTCAGCTTTCCATCTGTTAATTGATAGGGTATCAAACCCACCCCCATAGATGACTGCAAAATAAATACTTACATATTTGTGCTATATCCCTCTTTTGTTCTCAACAACATACTAATAAAAAGGAAAAAAGTACCAAGGACATAAAAAAATGTTGCTCTTCTAGCAAGCTCCTACAGGTACTACAAATTCACCTAATACAAATCACTTACTTCCTAGTTTTTCTATTATTTTAGTATTTCAGTTAGAAACTTGAGAGGACAGCAATGTAGATACATTTGGTAGGAATCTTTGAAGTGAGCTAAATAAAGAAAGCATGTAGAGATACTATTCTACTAATTAAGCAAATCCACTTTCATATTTACATCAGTAGATAGACAGAGGAAATGGAGGAAATATTCCTTGCACTATCTGCGCTCTGTGTTTATCTGTATATATCTCATTGTATAGGCTTTTTTGGGGGGGGGTTGGAGTCTCACTCTTTGTCACCCAGGCTGGAGTCCAATGGCACACTCATGGCCACCCCAGCGTCAACCTGCTGGGCTTTGGCGATCCTTCCACCTCAGCTTTCCAAGTAACCGGAACTACAGGTGTTCACTACCATGCCCAGTTAATTTTTTGGGTTATTGTAGAGACAAGATCTCGCCAAGTTGCTTGGTCTGGTCTCGAACCCATGGGCTCAGACAATCTTCTCACCTCGGCCTCCCAAAGTGCTGGGATTATAGGTTGAGCCACCAAGCCGCAGCCTGTATAGACTTTTATATGAGATATTCAATAACCCAGGATCAATAGATGAATAGTTTCATACTTTGTGGTGGTTAGACATATAAATCTGTATAATTTACATGTTTTTAGAAATTTTCATTTAATAGTGGAAAGAACAAAATATGAAAATGACTCTACTAATGAACTTTAAAGTATACAGTACAATGTTGCTAACTGTCAACGCACAATGCTGTTCAGCGGATCTCTGGAACTTACTCATGCTGTAGAGCTAAAATTTTATGACATTGATGAATAACTCCCCGTTTCCCCCTCCCATTCTGTAAACCACCATTGCATTCCTGACTCTATGAGTTTATTTTTGACATATCATATAAGTGAAATTATATACTATTTTCCTTCTGTAACTGGCTTCTTTCACATCACATGATGTTCTCCAAGTTCCTCATGTTGCCATATATTGCAGAATTTCCCCCTTTTTTAAGATGAAACAATATCCTATTGTAAGTATATTACACATTTTTTTATCTATTGACTCTGTTGATGGACAATTAGGTTGTTTCCACATCTTGACTATTGTGAATGTGTTGCAGTTCACATGGGAGTTGTACTGTCGCTTGAAGATCCCGATTTCAATTCTTTGGATAAATATCCAGAAGTGGGATTGCTGGGTCATATGGCTCTTGACCTTTAATTCTTTGTGGAACCGTCATGCTGTTTTCAGTCGTAACGAAACCATTTTGGATTCACCAACAGTGTATTAGGGTTCCAACTTTTCCACATCTCACCAATATTTTTTGTCCTTTCTTTATTTTATTTTTTGATAATAGCCATCCTAATAGATGTGAGGTGAATCTGTGGTTTTTATTTGCATTTCCCTGATTGTTAGTACATTGAATATCTTTACGTATATCTGTTGGCCATTGTATATCTTTTTTGGAGAAATGTCTACTCAGGTCATTAGCTCATTCTTTCTAATTGGATTATAAGTTTGCCTTTGTTTCGTTTTGTTATTTATTTCTTTATTTTTGCTATTGAATTGTAGGAGAACCTTATGTATTTTGAATATTAACATGTGATTAGATATATAGTTTGCGAATATGCTCTCCCACTTAATAAATTGCCTTTTTTACTCTGATTACTTTCTTTGTTCTGCAAGAGCTTTTTATGTGAGTGTACTCACACTTTTCTAGTTTTGTTTTTGTTATCTGTGCTTTTGGTATCATATTCATAATATGAATGCTAAAACCAATGGTATACAGCTTTTCCCTTAGGCGTTCTTCTTTCTCAGGGTTTACAATTTCAGGTTTATGTTAAGTTTTTATTTTGAAATGATTTTAGTGCATTAATGTCAGATAAGGTGAGTTTTTTTTGTTTGTTTTGTTTTGTTTTCTGCATATAGATATCCAGTTATCCCAACACCACCAGATGAAAAATCTATTCTTTCCCCATTGTATGTACTTGATACCCTCACTGAAGTTTAGTTGTCTATGTGTGGATTCATTTCTGGATTGTCTGTTCTGTTCTATTGGTCTATATGTGAGACTTTAAGCCATAACATACTGTTTTAATTACTGTATTTGGCAATGCTTTTTGAAATCAGGAAATGTGATGGCTCCATCTTTGCACTCCTTTGCAAAATTTATTTGGAGTTCTTTGTAGTTACATATAAATTTTAGAATTTTTTTTCAATTCATGTAAAAAACGCCAGTGAGATTTTGTTAATGATTGCATTGATTCTATAGATTGCTTTGGTTAGCATGAACATTTTTATAATATTAAACAGCCCGACCAATAAATATGGGATCACTTTCCATTTGTTTATGTCATCTTTAATTTTTTCATTAATATTTTCTAGTCTTTTTAGCATTTGCTTAAATAATTAAGCTTATTTCTGGTATGTATTGCTTAGTGCTAGTGTGAATATGATTATTGTTCTAATTTTCTTTTTAGATAGTTGATGTTAGTGCATATAAATACAACTGATATTTAAATGTTGATTTTATATCCTGCAACTCTTAATTAATTAATTATGTCTGAAAGTTGTTTTTAATGGAGTCGTCACTGGTTTCTATATGTAAGACCATGTCATATGTAAAATGAACAACTTCACTTTTTCATAATCTGAATGACCTTTCTTTTTCTTGCCTAACTACTCTGGCTAAAACTTCTAGTACTATGTTTAATTGAAGTGGCTGGAGTGAGTATTCTTGCCTTGTTTCTAATCTCAGAAAAAAAGCCATCAGTTTTTCACCACTGAGTATAATGTGAGCTGTGGACTTGTCATATATGGTCTTTATTTAATCACATAGTAATTTCCTTCCAGCTCTACTTTTGTTGAAAGTTTTTATCATGAAAAGGTGTTAACTTTTGTCAAATGCTTTTATGCACCTTTTGGGGTAATTACCCAATTTTTTTATCTTTCAACCTGTTAATGTGGTGTATCACATTAATTTTTGTACATTGAACCAACCATGCATCCTGGGCATATATATACATATGTTACTTGGGCATTGTGTGTGATCCTTTTAATATGCAGTCAAATTCCATTTCTTAGTATTTTGTTGTTAACTGCTGCATCTATATTTATCAGGATTTTGACCTACTGTTTTCTTTTTTTGTAGTGTCTTTGGCTTTCACACCTTTGATGTCAGGGAATGCAGGCCTCATAAAATGAGCTAGAAAGTTTTTCTTCCTTTTGAGTATTTTGAAAGAGTCTGAGACAGATTGATATTCTTTAAATATTTGGTAAAATTTATCAGTGAAGTCATTTGGTCTTGAGCTTTTTTTTTTTTAAGGAAAATTTTTGATTACTGATTCAATCTCCATAAGTCTTTTCAGACTTTCTCTTTTTTCAAGTTTAGTGTAAATAGAATGTATGTTTTAAAAATTTGTCCATTTATTCTAGATTATTCAGGTTTGGCGGGTATAATTGTTCATTGAACTATCGTATAATCTTTTTAAACTTTTTGTGGCATCAGTTTAATGTCTCCTCTTTCATTTATATATATACTTTATTTGAGCCTACATTTTTTTTCAAACTAGTGCAAGAGTTTGTAAATCTGTTCACCCTTTCCAAAAACAAACTCTTAGTTTCATTGATTGTTTTACTACTCTTTATCTCATTTCTTTCTATTCTAATTTTTTTTAACTGCTAGATTTAAGATTAGTTTTTCTTCTCTTTCTACTTCCTTGGGGTGTAAAGTTAGACTGCTTGTTTAAGATCTTCTTTCTTGAAATAAGCATTCATTGTTATAAATGTCACCCTTACTCTGGTTTTGCAGCATCACATACGTTTTAGTGTTTTGTAATTTCATTTTCATTTGTCACAAGTTATTTTCTAATTTCCCTTTTGATTTCTTCTTTGACTCATTGATTGTTCAGCATTAAAGATGTATTGTATATTCTCACTTATTTGAAAATTTCTAATTTTCCTTATGCTCTTCATGCCTAATTTCAGTCAATTCTGATTGGAAAGACTTTATATAAAAATTCAAATTCATAAATGTGTTAAGGTTTGTTCTGTTACTTAAAATATGATTTGCCTCAAAACTTTTTCTTGTATGCTTAAGAAGCATATGCATTCAACTGCTGTTGGATAGAATGTTTTATAGTGATGTGCTAGGCCTATATGTTCCACCAATGCTTCCCTACTTAAAATAAAGTTATGTCTTGATCAATTTATCATAAGTTTTAAAATGTGGTAAGTAAAATATGTACTCTATGCCTTTACGAGCACATTGTAAAGTCAAAATTATAAGTCAAACCATCCTAAATCCAGATATAGAGTTACTTCCTGATAAACCCATGGTAAGTCATACAATTTTAAGTAGTCCCATTGTAAGTTGAGAATCATCTGTATATTGATGCTCAACTTTACTGTTCATTTATTAACTTTCTGTCTGTTTGTTCTATTTTTCAACATAAAATATTAAAGCCTCTCACTATTACTGTACTGCTGACAGTATTTCACTTAGAAAAAAAATTTTTTTAATCTGATATAAGTATAGTCACTCCTACACTCCACTGGTTACTATTTGTGTGAAATATCTTTTTCACTTCTTCGCATTTAGTCTATGTCTATCCTTCAAACTGATAGATAGTGTATAGTTGGATTTTGGTTTTTATCCATTCAACCACTTAATGTCTTTTGAAGTAGAAATTTAATTTACCACATTTAAAATAATTATTGATAGGGAAGATTTTAATATTGTCATTTGATTAATTGTGTTCTGCTTTCTTATAGTTTTGTTGTTCCTCTTTTTATCTCCTTCTGTCATTTTTGTGTTTCATTTTTAATATATTATTTACTTTTCTTTCTCTTTTCTTGTGTGATTTTTCTATAAGTATTTTCTTTGTGATTCTTGAGAGGCTTGCCTAAAATATCTTATAGTTTTAGCAATTTATATTAATCTTTTTAACAACTTAAACTCAATAGTAAACAAAATACTTACAATTTTCTTTCTTCCTTCTATACACTTTTTGTTACTGATGACACATTTTACATCTATTTATATTTTATATTCATTGACATAATTTTAGTTATAGTTGTTTTTAATATAGTTTTAGTTTCTACACTGATCTAAAAGTGGCTTACATACTCCATTTCAGTTATATAGAATTCTGGTTTTATAGATACTTAATTTTAATGTTTAGTCTTCTTTTTAAAAATTTTTTTGTATTGTAGAAATATGGGGTACAAGTGAAGATTAGCTACATAAATAGGCTGTATGCAGATGACACTTGGGCTTCTTACTGGCCCTCACTGCCCCTGGTAATGAACCAAGTACCCTTTGAGCTTTATGCTTTCTTATGTTATCATGTTGCTGTTTAGTATCATTTTATTTAATGAAGAACTCCTTTAGTATTTATTCCAAGGCAGATATGGTGGTGATAAACTTCCTCAGCTTTTGTTTCTTATAAGTTTTTAAATCTCTCCTTCATTTTGACGATTTCGGCAAGTACAGTATTTTTGGTTGACTTTATTTTTCAGCACTTTGAATACAGTCATTTCCTTTTATTCCTGGGAAATACGTTCCACAACCCCCAGGGGATGCCTGAAACCACTGGATAACACCAAATCCTATATATACTATGTATAATGCTATATACACACATCTATGATAACGATTGATTTGCAATTAGACACAGAGGTAATTAGCAATACCTAATAATAAAATAGGACAATTATAATAATAGAATAAAAGTTATGCCATATGATCTCTTCCTCTGTGTGTGTATTTGTGTGTATGTCTCTGTCTTTTTCTGTCTTTCTCTCATCTCTGTTCCTATTGGTCTGTAAAGTTTTTTATTAAAATTCTGAGAATAATCTTCAGACTATAGGAACTGAGGGTGACAAGTCACTTTCCTCTTGATAATTTCAGATTTCATTCTTTGCTTTGAATTTTGACTATGTAATTCATGTGGCTCAGTATGTATGTCTCTTTGTTTATTTTGTTAGGTTTCTTTGGGCTTCTTATATCAAGATGTGTATTTTCTTCCCTAGATTTGGCAAGTTTTCAGACATTTAAAATAATTTTTCTACCTATCCCCATACTCAAAAATCAACTCTAAATGGATCAGAGACCTAAACATAAAATCTCAAATTATAAGACCTTAGAAAATGCAGGAGACACTCATGGAAATTGGAACTGGCAACCAATTCCTGATCAAAACCCAAAGTGCTCATGCCATAAGGGATAAGATAGATAAGTGGGACCTCATCAAACTGATAAGCTTCTGCAAAGCAAAAGAAGCCATCAAGAGAGCAGGGAGACAGTCCACAGAATGGGAAAAAAATATTTGTCAACTATATGTCTGATAAAGGCCTAACATCTAGGATGTACAAGGAACTCAAACATGCTAAAAAGAAAAAAACCAACAGCCCCATTACAAAGTGGGCGAAAGATATGAATAGACACTTCTCAAAAGAAGACGTACAAGCAGCCAACAGATACATGAAAAGTGTTCAGCCTCACTAGTCATCGAAGAAATATAAGTTAAAACTACACTGAGATACTACCTACTCCAGTCAGAATGGTCAACATCAACAACTCAAAAAACAGCAGATGCTGGAGAGGATGTAAGGAAAAGGAAACACTTATACACTGTTAGTGGGAGTGTAAACTAGTACAGCCTCTGTGGAAAACAGTGTGACGATTCCTAAAAGTTCAAAAAATTTACCTTCCACATGTCCCCACAATCCCCCTACTGGGAATATACCCAGAAGAACTCAGAAGAACTCAGATCACTCTATAAAAAAGATACTTGCCCACAGCATTGTTTATCAGAGCACTGTTCACAATAAAAAGAACATGGAACCAACTGTGCTGCCCATCAAAAGAGGACTGGATAAAAAAAATGTGGTACATGTGAAATGGTTATTTTAATGAAAAAACAAATGTTAAAAGCCTAGTACCTAGAGAAAATATGGCAACAGTTAAGTTCAGAATGTTCTCTGACCTTTCACAAGTAAGCCTGTAGTTTCTCAGAAAAACAGAAAACAGCACCTGCTGGCTATGCTTGATTGCCTAACTTGCTTCTTCTGCTTCTGTAAACCCTGCTGGCGTTGCTTGATTGGCTGTTACCTAGGCTACCAGGATGCTGTGGTTTGGCCCGCTTGAAAAAACATGCCAAGGAACTAAAACTTGGAAGGTTATGGTTTTGGCCTACTTAAGGCAGCCCCTGCTCTTGGACTTGCATGTCCAGTGAGTGGTCACTGGCCAGCTAATAAACCTCTATTTTTGTTAATTATAATTTTGTGTTGGTGTCTGTGAATTGAGTGCTCAGGCCTTACTTCAGTACATATACACAATGGAATATAACGCAGCCATAAAGAAGATCAAAATTATGAACTTCGCAGCAACCTGGATGGTCTTAGAGTCTATAATACTGAGTGATCCTTCACAGAAACAAAGAACTGAGTATCACAAGTTCTCACTCATAAGTGGACCTTGAACAACTATTGGAATACTATAAGAAAAGGATTGATAGTAGCAGGAAACTGTGAGGAGGGGGCACAAAGGTAGAATTAGCAGTAGTGGGAATCTGCCTGGGGAAGGGGGGGCACACCTCATCAACAAGGGTACCTGCATAATGAATATTTGTATACCTAACCCTGAATTGTACCCCACAATTTTAAAATAAAAAATTTAAAGTTAAAAAAATAAAATAAAATAATTTTTCTAATCACTTCTATCACTCTTCTCTCTCTGGTACTATGCAATATGTATATCAATTCATTTAGTGGTGACCCATACATTCTTTAAACTTTCTTCACTGTTTTTATTCTTCAGGTTGCTGATTCTTTTTATTGCTTGTCCTAGTCTACTCTTAAACCTCTCTATGAAATATTTAGTTTAGATGTTGTATTCTTCAGGTCAATGATTTCTGTTTTGTCCTTTTGATTATCTCTATTGACATTCTCACTTTGTTCATGCATTTTTCTCCTGTGACCATCTTATGACAGTTATTTTAAATTATCTGTCAGATGAATCATATATCTTCATTTTATTAAAGTCAGTTTCTGGATAATTGTTTTATTCCTTCATTTGGAACATATTTTTCTGTTTCTTCTTTTTTTCTTGACTCTCTGTGTTCATGTCTGCACATTAGATAAGAAAGACACCTCTCCCACTCTACAGACTGACTCCATGCAGGATGGAACATCACCAATCACCCTGGTCAGATATTTTATAGGTTTCTCAAAACTTTGTACTAGCCCAACCCCCTTTCTTTGTTCTTAGAAGTACTCAACTGTTTACAGTATACTTGCTCCTATCAGTACTCTAAGATAAGCCCTGAAGTCGGTTCTTCAGACAGTCCTCAGACAAATTGAGTCAACTCTTTCCCTTCTAGGGAGAAACAGGAATATACTTGTTGGGAGCCGGCCATGGAGGCCCACTGAGCGTTAGGGATCAGGAAGGGCCGTTGACCCCAAGACCACTAGGATGTGTTTGGGAGCTGTTCCCATTCCCTCCCTCTTTTTCCATTTGGCACAAACTACCAAGAAAAGCTCCAGCTGGCTCTAACAGAAAACTCTGAAACCGGAATGTATATAGCTAAACCTAGGAGTCTTTTGTTTCCATTTCCCATGGCTTATGGTTTTTTGCTTTATTACAATTTAAGTTTGACTATGAGTCACATTGAGGAGTCTTAGTACGGGCCACAGGTTTTCTTGATGTGACCTTTAGAAATTTATAGATATAGGTTTTAGAAAATAATTTATTTAGATTAAGAAAATTTAAGTAGCCATTTTATTATAGAAGTGTGGTTAGTTCAGTTTGATTTAGGGGGGCCAGTGAAGTTTAAATTAGGCCAGCTGGTGCTAGGAGAGTGTAACCATAGCAGCAATTATTTTAATAAAACTAGGTTGAATTAGTACATAATAGTGGAAGTTAATAATTCACTATGGTGGTTTTGGGTTTAGACATTGAATGATGTTAATTCAAAATGATGTGGTTGTAATACAATTAAGGGCACATAAGAAATTGGTTTGGGGAACATTAAGCTAGCATAAGATACAAAAAGACAATTTGTGGTTGTTCTTCCTTATGTATGAAAGCACATTTGCTTGAGAGTGGGGGGTGTCCTTTATACACCTGGACCTGTTCATGTGAAAGGTACATGCTACCTTTGTTTCCTGTGATGATGACTTTGCAGAGTTTGGGGATAAAAGCCCTGGGATAGCATTCAATAAACAACTTCTGGTCACCTGAGCAGGAGTCCGGTCTCTTTCTTTCTCCCCCCTTTCTTTCTCTTTATATCTATCCCTCCAGTTTAAATCCCTTATTCTGTCACACCACCAGAGGCCCCCGATATCCCTGCAGGGTCGGGACTCCTGTATATGTTGTGTGTTTTTTTAACCTATTTGTTTTGTGCTAAATTCAAGAGAGATTGTGGAAACCTACTGCATGCCAGATCAAATCATCATCTTTGTTTTCCTGTCTTCAAGGTGCCTAGAGTATGCCTGGTCTTATAGCATTATGAGACAGGCAAGACAGAAGTCATTCCTTTGGACAACCCTTGGAAAGTTGGGTCATTGGACATTGAGACTCTTTCCCTTGCTAAGAAAAGTCTGGGAGCTGAGATTTTTCATCTCCTAGTTACATGCTGTGACCAAGGGAGAAGCTGTGCCAATTGCCATCCCAAACCAGCATTTTTGTTTTCCTTTGTGCATGGAGACTGTCATATTCCTTTAGAGCTTTGAGACTGAAAAGACAAAAAGCACTCATCTGTGAAGACCCTGGAAAAGTTGGAGTCGCCCAAGCTGGAGTGTAGTGGCACACTCATGACCACCCCAGCATCGCCCTGCTGGGCCCCAGTGATCCTTCCTCCTCAGTCTTCCAAATAGCGTGCACTACCATACCTGGCTAATTTTTTGATTTATTGTAGAGATGAGGTCTTGCCAATTTGCCCAGTCTGGTCTTGAACCCATGGGTTCAGTCAATCCTCTTGCCTCAGTCTCCCAAAGTGCTGGGATTACAGATTGAGCCACTGAGTCTTTTTTAAAACCAAACTAAAATCTTAAAATATTTTATAAATAAAAAGGTATTGAATTTGAACGACTATAGTAATATTACTCTGATAAATTAGAATTATTGAAATAACTAAATAAAAATAAAAAATTTATGTTATCTTTCATATTTTTATAGGAAATGAATGTGACAGACCACAATGCTATCCTAAGGATAGAAATTGAACTGTCTCAGTGATGCGGTGTTTTATTAGCTCCTATCTTGAATACCAGTTGCTAGTTCCAGGATCACTCATTGTAACTTTCAGAATAGTGCTATCCCTGACCCCACTTCATTTAAGCATATTGCTAAATTCCCTGGCACCCTCTAATATACAAATATACCAGGCAAAATGACAGCCCACATGCAGGACTCAGGTTGGAGCTGATAGAGTTGAGTCAGATGCAAGAGACAGTGTTCTAAGATGAAATCACAATGAACAGCACAAAGGCAGGCCACATGTAGCATCCATCTCATGGGAAATAAGAAAAGACCAAATTCAGGAAATAAATAAAACCCTGATGCTCTATGCTAGAACACGAAAAAGTAAGAAACTGACAGTTAGCCAATGTCATAGGGTGCCTAGGGATGCCAGAGTCTTAGTTACACAGGAAAATGAAAATTAAGGGGGGAGAGAGAGAAGAGGAAGAAGGAGAGGAGGAGGAAGAGAAAGAAGTGGAGGAGAAGGAAGGGGGAATGAGGAAGAGGGAGTGGAAAGAAGTAAGGGAGAGAAGGGGGAGAGAGAAGAAAGGAAGGAGGGAGAGAGAGGGAGAGAAAAGAAGAGGGAGGGAATAAGGGAGGGGAGGGGAAAGGAAGAGAGAGAGAGAGAATAGAAAAAGGAAGACATATATTCCATCACAGGCAGTAAAGAAACAGCACACGCGCGCGCGCACGTACACACACACACACACACACACACACACACACACACACACACACA
>NW_007259875.1:344546-370299 GCF_000164805.1 Carlito syrichta
CCAAACATAATCTTGGTTTGAGCGTGCCACTGAACTCCAGCCTGGGCAACAGAATGAGACTCCAACTCAAAAACAAAACAAAACAAAAAAACCTATGATTTTACAGCTATATTTACTGATGTAGCAATTTTGACATAATTTCTTGAGTTTCTTTATGGAAGATGAAGAGTTAGCTCTAATTACACAACTCATCCCAACACAGACACGCGCGCGCGCGTACACACACACACACACACACACACACACACACACACACACACACATACACACCACACAACTATATATGCGTATGTTTTCCTAGGAGATCTGACCCTAGCACTATAACTGAATAGATCCCAATATGGTCACCCATTGATTAATTCATGCAGTAAGTGTCTAATAAGATCTTACCATGTAATAGTTACTATTGTAGGCAAATACAATATCCATGTTCTTTGTAGCTTACTTTCTAGTGTATAGAGAGAAAAGAAACAATATAATTAAAATACATACATACATACACACTATGTTAAATAATAAGTGATAAGAAAAACATAAAGCAGCAAAGGATCAAATAACATATTGAGAAAGAAGTTCAATTTTAGGTGGGGTGGTGGACAGAGAAGGCCTCACAGACAAGGTGACATTTGAGTTAAGACTCCAAAAAGGTGATGGATACAGCTGTGAGTTTAGTCGTGTGACTGAGATGAGTAGTCCAAACAAATCAAAACAAACACAAATACAAACACACACACACACACACACACACACACACACACACACACACAATTACAGGAAGTGCAAAGTCTGAGGCATACTCCTTCTGGAGGCTAGTGTGCCTGGAACTGAATGAGTAGGGTAAAGAATGAGTTTGGAGAGGTGAAGGGCACCCAATGAGATAGTCCTTCTGAGGATTCCACTTGTAATGCAGGAACCATTGTTGGGCTCTGAGCAAAAAGGTGACATAATCTGATATATTTGAAATGTGTTACCCTGGCTGCACTGTTGAGATTAGACATTATGCTATGACTCTACAGCCCAAGTTACATACATTTCAAAGTGGGTTTTGGTTTTAATGTCATAGATATTTTCAGAGACAGTTAAGTTTCACTAAAATGATTCATTACATGAAATAAACAAAGAAAGTAATAAGACAGAGTGTGTAGGGTCCATTGCCTGCATTTTTTTGTCTTTATTTTTTTTGGGTGTTTTGTCTGGACTACACAGCTCAGGCACATGACTAAACACATGACTAGATTCATCACATTTTTTGTGTCTTAATTCAAATATCTTCTTCTCTGGCCAATCACCCTACCTAATTAAATTCTGATTCACTTTCAAGGAGGTTTTTTTTTATTGTTCAACTCTCTGCTGGCAATGAGATATTTGATAGAAAAGGTAAAAATTAAATTTGTTTTTAAAGAAAAACATCAGAGGATATAATATTTCATAAGCATGTGAAAAAGACTTCTCTATCCTACCATCTGGGAAATTATAAAGATAATTTTACACAAATTCTAACTCAGGTGGTAGAGCTGAAAATGATTTGCATTCTGATAGTTATAGGAGTGATAAGTGGTATATACACAGGACTTAGAAAATATGCAGACTTATAAGCATGCTGCTTATTTATAGTCATGTCTGTAATTTGCTTTAGTTTAGATTGTATGAAAACAGATGTTACAGATAAGCATGTACTGAAAGAACCAACTGCATCACCTATGACAATACTATAACCCTTCTTTATTAAAAATAAGGGTTCTGAAATAATAATTTATATAGTTGCTATGAATTCATATGGTCCTTTTAACATCAAGTCGTTAATATTCATTGACTTATTGTTGTTTTCACTTTTTTATTGATTCCCTTTTCAGCTTGTGCTAAGCCATCTGTTATAAACTTAGATTTATTTATAAAAACACCTTCTGGTTGGTTAGAGACAATCAGAATTTAGGCTGTAATGGCATTTCATACCTTTTTTTGATCCCTATGGAGAAGGAAGTCTCAAGTTGACCTTCGTGTACCTATTTAAGGAAAGCTATTATTGAACTGCTGCACTTGATAAGGAGATCTAATTCCACAGGAATAGTAAAACTGAAGAAGAGGGTAATCATATTTGAAAAAGGGTAGGCTTATTCATTCAACAGAAAATAGAGAAGAGCAAAGCAATATTAGAGACGATGTTCTCATTTAGTACAAGGTGAAAAGGCTTTAAAAAGGGACATTGGTTCAAAATCCTCCAGGAACAAATTTTTTAAAATATGAATTTATAGATGTAAACAAAGACGATGCTTTACAATTTCTATACCACGCTCTCTGTGCTAACTGGTCATCATTGAGCAAGTGACTGCTTTGTATTATGTTTAAGATTTCTATTAGAATACACAGGCATATGTATTTATAATATTTAAGTTATAAGTATAAATATTGAGGTACGTCTGAGTTAAAATGAGAAATGTTGATAAGAAACAAAGGAAATATTAATATAACTGTCACCAATACAGTAGGCTTCACTCAAATAAGGAGTTCTTTCCTGTCCAGTGTCCTGAAGTCAATATAGGACACTGAAAATGAGTGGCAAACAGTTCAGGCTCTTATTTGATAACCATAGACTGGAGATAAGAAAGAACGTGGCAAATCAACTTCTCTTGTGTGGGAAGTAAAGGGGTTAAAATACAGGGTTTTTTTTAATGAAGGGATTGAACATTAACAGCGAGTGAAGGAATAATTATGTCTTTTCTGGGAATAGGTCATGGACTGCTTGGAATCAGAGTGCCCCCTTCCTTTGATCCTTCTGTGGCTTCTTCTAGTCACCAACATAAGATTGTCAACTGTCATGGTGTTGGTGGCAATGTTATTCAGCATGGGGATTAGATCATAATGAGGTCAGAGGTTCTTCAGAGGTCAAGTGGGGTGCTATCTTGAATCCCACTGGTTTCAGCGGATCAAGAGTAGAACTTCTAGACACAGGAGAAAAACAGAATTGTGTTGGGGTGGAAATCCAGTCATTTCACAAAGGCATTGCACTAGGGAGCATTGTCTTCCTTAATCATCACATAATTATATGCTTTTGATTTCCACGGTGCTAAGATTAGGGGAAAACAAAAGCTTGTGATGAAAACAACAGACTTAACTTAGAGAGCTAGGATGAAATTAGGGAAACTTCACAAGTTTCAATAATCTTAAATTCAAACCTGAGGCTAGTAAGTTCAATGCAGAGCGTTCCAGTTCCAACCTTCTCAAGAAACTGTTTTCTTAATAGGTGTGGCCAACAACCACCCTCTGAGATATAAGTTTTTTCTTTATCTAACTTTTCTCTTAAATTACTCCTATGTACTAATGAATGCCTGCTAGGTATCAATTTGCAGTAGGTTCTGTGAGTGAAGAAGGGCAATGAATATTTCCTTCCTTTCAGGAAATATCCTCTAGGAAACAATTGCAAAACAGTAAAAGAGTGCTCTGACATCCTCACAGAGGTAAGTACCATATATTATGTAAGCAAAGAAAAGAAGTCGGTAGAGAACAGATTTTATTCTTTTAATGGAGTTTAGTAATTCACTGATTGGTGACAACTTTGCCACATCAATATTTACAGAATTGGTGATGTGAACTTAGATTCTGGTGTTGCAATAAGTGGATGAAGATTGAGGTAGTCAAGATATCAAATGAAAACTGAGACAAATGACAGTTCCTGAAGAGAATGTTGTGTTAACTGGCAGAAATCTTGAAATATCAAAGTGGGTCCAAATCCCTCACTGTAATTCTAAGACAAGTAGTTTGGAAAACCACTTTTCTGTTAATTCTAGAATCCAAAAAGCAAATGCAACTGAGACGAAAGTAAATAAGTGGGACTTAATTCAACTAAAAAGCTTCTGCACAGCAAAAGAAATAATCAACAGAGCAAATAGGCAGCCTACAGAATGGGAGGAGATATTTACAAACTATACATCTGACAAAGGACTGATATCCAGAATCTACAAAGAACTCAAACAAATCAGCAAGAAAAAAGTAAATAGCCCCATTACAAAAGTGAACTACGTGAATAAGATATACAGATGGTCAACAAATATATGAAAAAATACTCACCATTATTCATAATCAGGGAAATGCAAATTAAAACCACCATGAGATACCACCTAACACTGGTCAGAATGGCCATTATTATGAAGTAAAAAAATAATAGCTGCTGGGTCAGATGTGGAGAGAAGGGAACACATATAGGCTGTTGGTGTTGGTGGGAGTGTAAATTTATACAACTTCTATGGAAGCGGTATGGAGATTACTCAAAGAATTAAAAGTAGATCTACCATTTGACCCAGCAATCCCACTACTAGGTTTCTACTCCAAGAAACAGAGGTCATTAAATAAAAAAAGATACCTGCACCTGCGTGTTCATCGTAGCACAATTCACAATTGCAAAGATGTGGAATCAGCCTAAATGCCCACCAGCTGATCAGTGGATAATGAATGTGTGTATTTATACACCATGGAATACTACACAGCCAGAAAAAAGGGTGAAAGTACTTCCTTTGCAGCAACATGGATAGAACTGGAGATCATTATCCTAAGTTAACTGACTCAGAAACAGAAAACCAAACCCCACACATTCTCACTCCAATGTGGGATCTAAGCGGTCACAAAGATGGAAAAGATAGTCACCAGGGACACCAGCAAGGGGGCGGGGGGAGTTAGGTTTCAGAAACTACTTATGGAGTACAATGTTCACTATCTAGGAAACAAGCCACCAGAGACCCAGCACCTACCACTACACAGTATGTCCATGTAACAAATATGCATGTGTACTCCCGAATCTAAAACTTTTAAAAAAAGATGGAACCATTTTAAAAAGCATTAAAAAGGATGCATTTATTGTTATTTACTTATATGTGTTTATATAATATGGGTATAAAGATAAGTAAATTTCAATAGAGTTTTTATTATAATGCAATTTATGCTTAGTTATCACAAATAAACTTATTGAATATAGTGATTTTTTTTTTATTATTACAGGGTCTGAATATTCCTAGACTTCTTTCAGCTTACTATATGTCTGAAGTCACCTCAGTACTCAAGAACCATAATAATACTCAGACTCACAAAAATGTTAGTGTACAAGCTCTCTCACCATTTGAAGTTGCATTCAAAGTATTCATTAACAAAAAATATTCAAGGACTAATTGACCAGAAGAATCTAATTTTTTTTACTAGATATTTGCTACTGATTAGAAAGCAAACACTACATCAGTGGTTAATTTATAGAAAATTAATAGAGTGCAAATAAATCTACAACTTCTAGAGAAGATGTCTCTAAATGTCATTATGGTTTAATTGTCTTCTAGGAGACTAATCAGTTTTATAGTTCACTGAATATTTATTTTAGCATTATTTGCTTTTTGTTTTTTCCTACTTTTGCATTTAAACCAGTTTTGGGGTTTTTTTTGCTTCCTGACACCATCGTTAACAAATTAAGTAAAATTTAGCCACATACTGTCTAAATATTTATATGAGTAATATTTTGATATTTTAAGAATTAAGTCTTGTCATACCCTAAGATGATTCAAGAGGACATATCACATGCAATATGATTTTCAGATAGGCCATATATATGGCCAAAATGTATTACTATTATTTCAATTTAATCACCATTTTAAATGTGATTTTCTATTCCTGTACCAAAAAAATCACAATCTTAGCAGTTTAAAACAACACAAATTTATTATCTCATAGTTTCCATGGGTCAGGAGTCTAGCATGTCATGGCTGGATTCTGTGCTCAGGGTCATCTACGCAGTGTAATTGAGGTGTCATCTAGGGCTATATCCTCATCAGAAGCTCAGGATTCTCTTCTAAGCTTATCCAGATGGTTTGTGAAATTCAATCCCTTATGGCTTAGGACTGAGGTCCCCATTTTAATGCTGGATGTGAACTAGGAACTTTCTTTTGACTCCTATTGGATGCCCACCATTCCTGTCATGTGACGCTCTCCATAGTATGGTACTTGTGCCTTCAAATTCTGTTGCTTTTGTGTTGTTTTGACTTCTCTGTCTCTGACCTGTAGACCAAAACACAAGGGCCCAAGTGATTAGGTCAAATTCATCCTAATTATCTCCTTTTTGGTAAACCTAAAGCCAACTGAATAATAACCTTGGTTACATCTGTAAATGTTCTTATAAATATATAAAGAATTTTTGTTTGTATAAATATAAAGAGAATTTCACAAGAGTGGTGTCTTACATTTCAATGGGTTGTTTAATAAGGGCAAAAGTTATGAGAGCTATTCTACCTACTGAATTCTCTTTCCCTCTTAATGGATTCTGTCTTCTAAATCCCTGAACTATCTCTTGTAATTAAAAGTCTGTTGAGCCTCTCTATTACTTTCCCTAAACACCGCAACATATACCTATAGATTAAGGTGGACGCTGTTCAAATTCTTTCCTATATGGTTCTTGCCATCATGGAAAATAGAAAAATACAGGATTTGGAGTGGTAGCAGGGAAAGAGTAAAAGCTAGTTCTGACCAAAAGATATACACTGCTATAATTCCCCTCTGTAAAACCCTTGCAGAAATCCATAGAATAATTTCAATGAAGCACTTTCATATGAGGGGGGACACGTCCCCAAAACATAATTTATTCATTTAAAAAATTGTGTATTTATTCTTAGATGTTTAAACTTCAGTCATCTTCAAAATATTCTTCATTTAATGCAATACACCTACCAAGACTTTTTTCACTGCTCCAAACAGCTTTTGAACTCATCAGTTTTGATGCCTTTTAGTCCTGCCAATTTTGTGTTTCATTTCTCCCACATCAGCAAGGCGTTTTCCTTTGAGAAATTTTTTCAGCCAAGGAAACAAAAACAAAGTCGCTCAGAGTGAGACTGGGTAGATAGGGAGGGTGGGGCATAGGGGGCATGCCATTCTTCCTTAAAAACTGCTGAACACTCAGCGAGGTGTGGACAGGTGCACTGGTAAATCACCCATCACGAAATGGGAAAACGTGTGGAAACAGTTCCCAAACAAAAATTCACTGAAGTCAAACGCAGCCTCTCACAATTATGCTAGCTGGTACACTGTTGGCAATTGGATTCTAGAACACTTACCTAGTGGGGGAAGCCTGTACTAAAAAAGACCCATTCTCCAAAAAATAATTCTGTTTTAATGTGTATGTCCCCGCCTGTATATCACACCGTGAATGACAACTTTGCTTCTAATCTCAATAATGGAATCTGAGCGATGGGGAATCACATAAGCATCTGCTCAGAAAATAATTACTCCACAGAGGAACTTAAATCACTCTACACATATATTTATTGCAGCACTATTTGCAATGGCAGAAACATGGAACCAACAGTGCTGCCCATCGAAAATGGACTGGAGTGAAAAATGTACATATACACAATAGACTATTACACAGCCATAAAGAAGAACAAAATTACGGACTTTGCAGCAACTTGGATGAATTTAGAGTCTATAATACTCAGATTTATCACAGAAACAAAGAACTGAGTACCACATGTTCTCACTCATAAATGGACTCTGAGCATTTGCCAAAATACTACAAGAAAGGAATTGGCAGTAGTCGGAACTGCCGGGGTGGTGGGTCACATAACATTAGTAAGAGTACCTGATCTCAAACTGGGTAAAGTGGGGACCAAAGGGAGGCTCAAACTTTACCTGTATGATGACCACTTGTATACCTAATCCTGAATTGTACCTCACATCTTTAAAATTAAATTAAAAAATTAATAAAATAATTAATAAAATAAAAAATAATAAATTATCAAAGCCTTATATAAATCAATAAATAACTACCCTCTTGGGATGTTGATTTCAAAACAGGTTATTTAGGGAGGAATGCAGCTTTAAGAGGCAATGATCCTGCTGATTTAAATACCAGTAGAGTGCAGTGGGTAGGAATAGGTTCTGGATTCAGGACAGATAGATAGGGATAAAGATAAAGAGATTTATCTCTATCTACTTATATCTATCTATCATCTATCTACCTATCAGTGATCTGTAATTTGTGATACACGCAAACACCTGTGAAACTGTCAATACAATCAGGATAATGAGCATGATCATCACACCCTTATATTTTTTCACCACCCCTTCATAGTCCCTGCCTACAGTTCCCAAATGACCTCCCCCTCATACTCAGACGCTCATTGATTTACTTTCTGGAATCATTCCTTCACTCAGCATAATTATTTTGAGACTCACATTGTAGCATGTATCACTAATTCAGGTATTTTAGAATTGCTCAGTGCTTCTGAATGTTCATGTCCTCCCAAAACTTGTATGTTAAAAGCCTAACCCTCAGGTGACGGTATTAGGAGGAAAGCCACTTGAGATATAATTAAGTCATGAGGGTGGAGCCCTTATAAATGGAATTAGTGCCTTCATAAAAGAGGCCCCAGAAAGCTGTCTGGTGACTTCCTTGTGAGGACACTGCAGGAAGGTGCCATCCTATGAACTAAAAAGTGGGTCCTTGCAAAGTTTGTTGGGTCTGCAGAGCAGAGAATGGTTGTGACCATGTTCTGTCCATGTGTGTTGACAGACTTTGAGTTCAGTTCATTACAACTCAGGAAAAGGACTATAGATAATTGCTTTCTTCTTTTGTGGGCCCAGGCTTTAGGCAGATAAGTAAACTTTAGAGAGTAATTTTATCCTTTGCTTAGGAAGAGACAAAGGATTAAGAAAAAAGGAGTTGAGGGACAAACTTGAGACCGCTTCTTTAGTTCAGTTTGTCAAAACACCATATTTTGGAGTGTTTGTTTCTAAGCCCCAGTAGGATATTGCTGGACTCTGTTCCATTCCAGTGACCTATTTGTCTACCTTTAAACTGCCTTGTCTTGATAACTTTGGTTATGTCTTAAAACAAGATAAATTTGGGTTTTGTCATTTTGTTACATGTGTTACTTGTGCTTTGTGGCTTTCATAGTGGGTCCCTGACTCACCAAAGCTTGCTTGCTTTATTTTTATTATTTTTGTTTCTTTACTCTTTCTGTCTGGGTAGTATCTATTACTATGCATGCAATTTCACCAACCTCTGAATTTTATAATGCACTTATTTTTTTTACAAATAAAAAAGCTGTTGAGATTTTGCTTGGGATTTTTTAAGTCTACAGATTAATTTAAGAATAATCACATTTAACTATATTTATTCTTCTAATTCATAAATATTGCATATCTCCCTATGCATATTTAGACTTTAATATCACACATTGATATTTTATAATTTTTAGCATATAGGATTTTCACATTGTTATCAGATGCTTTGCATCCTAGTCATAAATTATTTCACCTTTTGTTGTCCAGAAAAGTATTTATTTATCCATTTTTTAAATATATTTCTAATAATGAGAATTCTTGGATAACAAGTTTCTGTTGGTTTTGTTCTTTTCGTATTTTAAATCTGTTGTTCTTCTTCTGTCTTCTTGAACACACAATTTCTAACTAGGAATCTGCTACAAATCTGACCTTTGTTTCTCTATGTAACATGTATTTTCTTTGGTTACTTTTAAGATTTTATAGTTATCACTGGTTTGATCACTTTTATTGTGATGTCTGTTGGTGTAGATTTATTCTACTATTTTGTGCTTGAAGTCCATCGAGCTGCTTGGGCTGTGATTTTACATGTTCTTCAGATTTGGAAAATGTTCAATCATATTTCTTTATATATGTTTTCCATCATGACATTCTTGCCCCTCCTCCACATAATTCTATGTAGTTTGTGACTATTCACATGGTCCATAGCTCGTAATGTTTGCCTGCTTCATTTTTATTATTATTTCTTCACTGTATGCTTCATCTGGGTTGTTTCTATTACCATGTCTTCCAAGTTCTCCAACCTTTGCTTTTGCAAACTTTATGTCATATTCCCACTCACTGTATTTTTCTTCTTATATGTAGTTTAATCTCTAGAAGTTTAATTTTTTTTATAACTTCCATGTTTCTACTTAACTTTTTGAACATATGAAATACAGGTAAAATGAACAATTGACCATCTTTGTTTGCTAATTCTAACACTAGTGTCAGTTTTATGATGGTGTTACTTTACCTCATAAATAAAAGTTGCATATTCCTTCTTCTATGCTGGCTTAATAACTTCTTTATTGGATGCCATAAATTGTAAATTTTGCCTGTTAGTTGCAGGATAATTTTGTATTCCAATAAATATTCTTCAGTTTTGTTTTGATATGCAGTTAACTTACTTGGAAACAGATTGATGCATTTAGAATGTGTTTGACCTGACCTTAGCAGTGTTCATTCTTGAGCTAATTATTTCACCTTATTAAAGTAAGACCCTCTGTGAACCTTGCCAAATGCCTGTGATTTTTGTTAGTTTGTTTTCCAGTCTTACAGGTGCAAATAGGAACTATTTCTGGCCCTTTAGGCTGTCGGGGATTCTTACCTCTTATTCTTTTGTGTGGTTTATCTTTGCTCACATGGATGAACTGATCAGTACTTGGCTGAATACTCATGGAATATCAGCTGCTGATTTTTACACTTTTCTTTCCATTCAGGCCTTGCTCTCCTGGCATTCTATCCTGCAAATACTACTGCCTTTGTCTCCCTGGACCATTCCCTCCTCAACACATGGAGTCCGTTATGTTCCATGCACTACAGCCTGAAAACTCTCTCAAGGTAGTAAGTTGGGACAGTCATAGGACTCATCTCGTATGGTTCTTTCGGGGTTATTTTCTTTCATGTCCTGATGCCCACTGTCTTGTAAACTGTTGTTCCACATATTTCTCTATAAGTAAACTATTATTCCATGTAATATGCTGGTTATTTTAAATGGGAAGATAAATCCTTTGTCAGACCATTTTTACTTTAAATTCTTTCATCTTTCTGTCTTCCTACATTTTGCCTTTTTCATGTCACTTTCACCACCATTTCCGGCAGGAGCCTCTGTCATGGTTTTGGTCTGGTATGACCATTGCCCACTAGGTGCCTCTGTTTCCTAGCTTGCAATATAGGAATAGTAACAGTAACAGGCTTGAGGTTGACAAGGTTTCAATGAGGAAGAAAGTTTGAAGTTCTTGTGTCTTATTGGCTTTTCCTATCTTGGACTTGCACCCTCTTTATAGACGATTCTATCCATGTAAGAAGATTACAGATTTCACAATTATGTGAGCTGCATCAATCGCAGGGATATGAAGGGTACTACTGTAGGTCAGACATAGTTACCAAATAAATAAAGACTGTTTAAAGTTTTCCATTAATGTTTAACACAATGTTTAGGGAAAAGATTAACAGAGGGACAAAAGGGAAATCACAAAGACAAAGTTGATGACCAGTGAGGTTTATTTAAGAAATAATTCTATTTTGCACTGTAAGTTGAGATAGGCAGTTGAGATATTCAATAAATATACATATTAAAATATTTTGGATGGAGAATCTGTAGGATTCTGTGTGTGGTGGGTAATGGTCAGGGAGAAATAACTGAAAATGACCTTTCCCCATATTCCTGGTGACTGTGATAATGACTAGAGACCATTGCTGAGTAAATTGCAGCTTCTATCTGGCTTAAGCATAGCCTGGATTTCATAACATATGCTTGTAAATATGTAGTTTTCCAAATATCATGTACCGTTGTTCAATTTTCATGGTGTTGATTTTTTATGTGTGTCATCTCACTTGAATCATGGGACAGGATATTCTCTTTTCATCTTTAGACCTTAGAAAGCAACATTAATGCCATACTTCTGTGTCATCTTGTCGTAGCTTAGACTATCCATACTGCTTCCAGAAATGCACCAACTTAGCTTTAGTCATTACCCTTACTAACCGCAGATCTTTGAAAATGCTATTGTCCATACTGTCCTTCCTGTGTAAAAGTGCATGCCCTCTATCAGGACTGTTAATGGGTTTGGTTTTTCATCATTTTGGTGACATGCTTACCCAACTCACAAATCATTTCTTATTTTTCCTAACTGACTGCTAACTGATGTCATTCTCCTGAAATAGTGTACCTATTAGGCCCCTAAAACATGAGATAGTCAACTAAAATTGTAGCATCACATCTAGACTGACATGTCCAATTCTAATCAAATCACCACATAAGATCTTGCCATGGTATATTTGTGGCATAGGGCAGTCTGGGTAAAATACAGCATGCAGAAGAATTGTATAGCTCACTAAACTCTCCAGTGGGGTGAGTCTTATCTTAAATACAGCTCACTATGGGTTGCTATGAGTAACACAACTGCGTCTCAAAAACAGAATTATGTGTGATATGTTGCCACAATTTCATTAGAAAGTCCACATCTCTGGAGGCTACTTCAGCTACCATGCTAACTTTCTAAAAGACATTTAATTTTCTTTCATTTTTAGTATATTCAAAGGAGCAAGTCAATTGTTGACCTTCTAGAAAGGTGGCATAAATTGACTTCTCACATCTTCCCTAGGCAGCAGTCTTAATTTGTCAGCTTATTTCAACAGGAGCTAAACAACATGATCCAAGTGCATATTTATCTCAAGATATATTTTGAAAAAATAGTAAATATAGTTAATCATAAATCCAATGTTAATTCCAATCGATTGAGTAAGAGGACACTGACACACACACACACACACACACACACACACACACCAATATTCTGCAGATCAAATATTTAGACAGAACACATAAATCAGCAAAAGTCCATTTCCATTCTTTGTACAGATGGCTTTTTTAACAGATCAGATGACTTTTCTCACTTATTCATTAGTTGACACCAGATCTTACACAGAGATAAGGGTACTATTGTCCTGCTCTGAGACACTCTTATGGGACTAAAATTGCTGCATTTTCCCTGGGATTATAACCCACATGTAATTTCCCTTCACATTTGCCACAAGCTTTTCTTTTTCTTTTATTACCCGTTTTAACTCACCTCCTTCCTTCCTTGATGGAGTGCTCTGGTTGGGACATAATACTTACCCATAGGCAGTCAGAAACATCAATAGCAATTGCCTCACCAAGTCCTGTCTTTATTCCAATTCCAGAAAGAAGTCCTTGCACTTAATAGGTAAACATTTATAGGACTGTTCCTACCACTTGGTAATCAGGACACAGTCACATTTATCCCACATTTGCTACAAGGGCTAAAATTCTTCCCTACCCTAAAGTTTATAGAAATATTTGCTAAAAAAAAATTAGAAAATGGATACTGTACTTTGCACATCAGTATTATTCCCTATGCTAGTATATATAAATGCAGTACTTGCCTTAGGATAACAAAGTCAGGCAACACCAAGAAAAATGTTTTAAAGTTGGAAAGACACACAATTGTATTATTGTATTATCCTTCAATGCCTCATTTTAAAGATCTGACTAAGGCAAACTCTGTAGCATTCCTGATCCCAGTAACTGTTCCATTTGAATTCTTACTTTATGTCTTTTGAATTCTGTTAATAGATGCTCACTTAGTAGACTCAACCAGGCTCTCAAATCATTCTCACCACCCATTTTTAAGTAGCACATTATTTAAAACTGTGTTTTTTAATTGAAACCACTACTCTGAGAATATTAAAAATGTGATATATGTGTTTAGTATTATATTTTCTTGCTTATTGTTGTACACTGGGTAGCAGTAACATGTGTAGGTTGATTAGAATAAATATATTCTGGTGGGCCAAGTTGTTGGTATGTTTGCTATTTCAAACCTTAATTGTATTTTTTACAGTTGCTTCTGACACTGAATAACCAAAGCATAGAACAAAAATGCTGTTAATTCTAAGCAACACCCATTTGTAGCCCCTCGTAGGAGTTTATGTATTCCAGCAAGGTGCTGGCCCATGAACACTGAAAATTTTACCTAGAACCATCTTAAGATTTGTTTCCTTTTGGCTTAAGAGGAGTTTCTTCCCACCATAGTGAATTTATGGGATTTGAGGCTTATCAGTGTGTGTGCAGTCTAAGCATATAATGCCAACTCACTTTACGAACTCAGGTAGCTTATTTTAAAAATCTGACTAAGGCAACCTCTGTAGTATTCCAATCCATTAGCTGCCAACACGGTCTTTTTCAAGGATATCTATGTCAATCATGCAGATTATTGCTTTGAATGTCCACAGAGACTTCCATAATTGAGTAACTCAAACAGAAGTGGTGTTGGTCTTACAGTCAGCTAAAACCTCCTCATCTCAATATACCGTAAGACCATTGACTGCAGCACAAGAGCCTGTAAATGCCCAAATACCATTCTCAGAAAAGAAGCCTAATTTGAGGGGTACCTGCTGTGTAAACTATTCCCAACTTCACCTAGAGTGAAAATGTATCTCTTTCACTGGAGTTTTCCACTATTCACCAAGGATATTAAAACCAATTTTCAAAACAGTCATTCAACTTTCAGTTCTAGGATCAACCAGCATAATTGCCTTTGCTGAAAAGGAAACACTGAGTTCAGACCATATTGTGTAGGAATCAGGGAGAGCCCTCAAGAGCTCTGTCATAGACTCTGTGGTCAGTGAAGAAACCTGGTCTAATATGTGTGAACATGTAATGAAATTCCCCATCCATGATTTGAATAATCTCATCTCTATTTTATCAATGAGCATTGGTGTGTATTTCTCTCCCTCTGTTGGATACTTTCTTAAACATTTCCACAGACATGATAGATATTTCTGGTCTTGGAGTTATCTGATATCTTTCAGTGTTAGGAGCAGTCTCTTTCAATGCCCAA
This sequence comes from Carlito syrichta, assembly GCF_000164805.1. Lineage (NCBI taxonomy): Eukaryota > Metazoa > Chordata > Mammalia > Primates > Tarsiidae > Carlito > Carlito syrichta. Next base: position 359,198 of record NW_007259875.1, read on the forward strand.
TAATGAATTAGAAATTTAAGATAGGTCTTACCAGTGACTGCCTCAGGCAGTTTCAGAGCTCACAATACAAAAGGTTATGGATGAATAATAGTATTTATTGTCTGCTCTAGGGTTCAGTCTGTGTGAGCTCTGGTTACCAGCACATTTAAAATCTTATATGTGATGGAGTTATAGTGTACCAGTGAGAGTATCTGAACAATTGCATTTTGTGGACCTTTCAGTATTTCTGCCCAGAGCCTAATCCTAATTCTAATTTAGATTTAATTTTGGTGACTGTATGGATGGAAGCCAACACAATTCCTAAGTGGATGTTAAGTTTATTAGATCCCAAATAGTACCACTAGTCTCTTGGAATACTTTTAAGTGGTGAGGTTAGAAAATCATAATTGTTTCTCATATTTTCAGGAGCACCATTGACTTTATTGGATAACATAATTTTCTAAAATTTCAAGCATTGGGCTAAACTTTAATGTTCAACTGGGTTCTTCAACAAGCGTTTTTTATGTTATATAAATGACTTTGGTCCTTAACTTGTCCTGCATTTATTTACATAAGGAATCAACAAACAACATAACATCACCAATGTGGGACACTTGTTAATACTTAAAGTTTTTCAGGTCCTGGTACCTAAAATATCAGATTAAGACTGTATTGGTGAATTCCTATTTTGGGTCAGCATCATAAAAGTATAATGCATATCATTCTTATATTAGAATCATAATATCTTTTGCTGGCTCCAGGCTCAATTGCAGACTTACTTAATTCTTCCATTACATTTTCATTCAGATATTTCTGGGTGAAAAAAATGATGTCAAGATGGAAAATTAAGAGATTGGTATCAGTTTTAACCATTTTTTAAAAGTTGAAGAAGTGAAAAGTCATTGGCATCTGGTCTATTTGGTCAAGAAATGCAACAACTGAGAAAGTTCGGTGTAAAGAAAAAAATATGGTCTTAAAAGTCTAACATAGGCTGAGCGCAGTGGCTCCTGCCTATAATCCCAGCACTTAGGAAGGCTAAAGTGAGAGGACTTCCTGAGCCTGAGGGTTCGAGACCAGCCTGGGCAACTTGGTGAGACTTTATCTCTACAATAAATCAAGAAAAATTAGCTGGGCAAGATGCATATGCCTGCAGTTCCAACTACTTGGAAGGCTGAGGCAGAAGGATCACTTGAGCCCAGCAGGACAGGACAAGGCTGTGGTGGCCGTGAGTGTGCCATTGTCATCCAGTCTGGGCAACAGAGTGAGACTCCGACTAAATAAAAAAAAATGTCTAACATAGATTTCTTTCATGTTCACATCACTTAGAAATTATGTAATATTGAGAAACTTAATTGAACTATCACTATATGCAAACTATACTCATTATTTCTTACATCTAAAAAAATGAGGGTGATAATACATCATACCTTTTAAAGTTGTTCAAAGAATTAGAGAGACTTTCTGGAAAATGTGTGCTCCAGTAGAGTAGACACCCTAAAAAAGTTTGTATGATTAATTTCAGTAAACTAAAATAAGGCTTATATGGCATAAAATAGAATATTTAGAAAGAATTACTTGGTAGACTAAGCTATCAGTCAATTCTGCTAATATACAAAATCTTAAAAAGATAGGATTAATTGGTTGTTTAAATTGGATAGATATAGATCATGCCAGCATCTAATATGATAAAGTTAAATACTAAGATCTTATTGCTTATATTTTTAAGCCAAGTAGATGGGATTTTCTAAATGACTGTCTTTGGCACCTAAATAGGTTATCAATTTATGTCAGTTTTATATTTTATTATGATCTTATATGATTGAACATTTTGAATATTAGTGCAAATGTTTAAAAAATTTCTGCAGATTGATCATTTCTGTTTTTATTGCTGTAGTAATAATAGATGACTGAATAACAATTGATTGAATAATTGATTAAATAATTTTGAGATGATATCCAACTGAGATCACACCTTTATAACTCTCCTGATACTATTTTAAAGAATTAACTGATGTGAGAAAGAATCAAAGATTCTACACATGAAAATCTTTTTAAGATCAATAATTAGATGGTTTCTACTTGTTTTTAATTTACACACAAAATTCAGTTTTCATAATTCGTTTCAGGAGAATCAGCTCGCTATGGTGAGTCTATTTCTTGATCTACTTATTTCCCCCCACACAAACACATTTTCTTGCATCTATCCAGACAGGTATGAGAGGTAACAGTGGTGTAGCCAAGGATGCTGATACGAGGAATTTTATCTAGTTATATGTGAAATATTGTACCACATATACATCTTCTAATTAACAACAGTAATTAAGAACAATCTTTTGCTGATCCCCTATTTCCTCTGGCAAGTGGCTTGTTTTGCTGACTCTCCAGTAAACTTTTGACTGACTTGTAGTAAACTTTGACCCTCTTGTTTCTGCAGATCACTTCCCACATAAGAGTCATTGATGTACAACATTTTAATTTCCTTTTGTGCCAGTAATTTTTCTCATTGAGCTAGTGTTCCTCTTCATTTCTCTTGAAACCTGTAGCATCTTCTGCCTACCTAAGCTAACTCATTATGGTGGAGAATCTGTTTTGTACTCTGACTTAGTATGCTTTGATAAAAACATGCTAGTAGCAAATATTGATATTTTTGAGAATGTCTTGGTGATAGAAACAAGATTTACTTTCAATAATGATTTTAAAATACTGTATAAGTAGTAGTAGGGAAATTCTTATTCAAATTTGTGTTACAATGTTTAACTGTTAATGGATTTATGTTGTTATGTTTTTAAAACATAGCAATGCATTTTTTATACAAAACTGCTGAAACAGCTAATGTCACTAAAAGCAATCTTAAATAACAGGCTTATTTCTCAACAGATTGTATTTTTTTAAAAAAGAAGGATTTATGTTCACAAAACAATGTGATTCCATCTATAATAAAATAGAGAGTTAAATATAAAATATAAAAATAAAAATGCATTAAAAACTTTGAATTCCCTTTTTCACAAAGTTAAAATTTCACAGGATTGAAAAACAAAGAAAAGCAAAGGGATAAAGAATGAAAAGAGATTTGCGAGACATATGATTTATCAGTTAAAAATTCAAATTAAATAAACAAACTACTGGGTAAAATAAAAAAGAGAGACTGAATTTATATCACTGGGACTGAGTTCTTTCAGATAATTTCTATCTCACTAAGTAAACAAATGATTTATCATTTGATTTGGAAAGGCTGATGTGGACTTTCCTAAATAAAGGATAACCTCTACATGCTCAGAGAAGAATAGTTAAATTCAAGTTGTGGAAAATCGCAGAGGCAGTGTTTCCCCAAATTGGAGAACTCCAGGAAAGAGCTTCGGACTCTAAGAGCTGCATGTGAGTACCATTTCAATCTCTGCCTCCCCATGGAATCACTGCAGGCAGTTCTCTCACTGAGGGAAAGGCAGCGACAGTCACATAGTCACATGACATTCCCCAGAGGAAGTTACCGGCACTCCTTATTGTATCAAACCAAAGGGAAACCAGACCTCTTTACAGTCCATTTTGGATGGAGAAAATATCACAATGAACAGGGAGTTTGGGGTGGGGGTGGGGGGTTAAGGGAGAAAACAGAATTACTTGAGTAAATAGTTACTGAGCCTGGTTTGTTATACTCACTTCTTTTACAAATATATTAAAAGTATAAGTTTAGTCTTTGCCTTCATGGAAGTTACATTCAAGGAAAATGATAAGTTCGCATGGAACAAATGCTCAAGTTCCAAAGTGGGCAATAGGAGAAAATGCCACACGTGTTTGTTTGTTTTCAGTTTGTACTAATTTTCTTTTGTTGTTGTTGTTGTTTTTAATTTTTATTTTAAAGATGTGGGGTACAATTCAGGGCTAGGTATACAAATGGGCATTGTACAGGTAAAGCTTGGGTCTCACTTTGGTCCCCACCAGGTTTAAGATCAGGTACCTTTATTGATGAAGTGTCTCCCCCTCACCCCCGGCTCCCTTCCCTGGCAGTTTCTCACTACTGTCAATTCCTTTCTATAGTTTTATAATAATTGTTCAGGATCTGCTTATGTGTGAGAACATGTGGTACTGAAGTCAGGTCCGAGAGCTTAAATCACAGACACCAACACAAAGTTAGAAGTAACAAAGGAGAGGTTTATTAACCAGATTTGGCCATGGCTGGTGGCTAGTTGCTGGATAATGAATTCCAAAGCAAGGGCGGCCAGCTGCCACATAGGGCTGGCTTAAGTGGTTTAGACTTACATTCTAGTGGGCTAAAAATAGAACTTGGGATGTTCCAAGGCTCTTATTGTATTATTCTGTCAGCATGGGAAAGCAAGCAATTTTACAGAAGCAGATATAGCCATTTATACAGGTGCAGTGGATAAGGGTGTTATTAATTTTGCAATGTTTTCAAAACATGGAACTTTTCAGGAAGGGAGTAAAGTCTGTGAAGCCTGCTCCAAGGTGGAAGTTGCTTCTTTGCTCTCCCCTTACATTCCCTTCTTTGTTCCCTCTTACAGTACTCAGTTCTTTGTTTCTGTGATAGATCACTGAGTATTATTGATTCTAAATCCATCCAGGTTGCTACGACGTCCATAACTGTGTCCTTCTTTATGGCTACTATGGTTACGTAATTTCATTGTGTATATGTACCACATATTTTTTAATCCAGTCTACTTATGATGGGCAGCATGATTAGTTCCATATTTTTGCTATTGTGGATAGTACTACACTACACATATTTTTAAACAGAAGTGTATATATGTGTGTGTGTGTGTGTGTGTGTGTGTGTGTGTGTGGTACACACACACACACACACACACACACACACACACAAAATATTTTGAACAGTTACTATATCCTACACTCAGTTTTTGAGATTAGGCATACAGTTATATGGTATTTACAAGAGAGACTCTCCCCCCAAAAAAATGAAATTATTTTTTGGAGGGTGGGCTCATTTTAGTACAGGATTCCTCCTCAAGGTAATTTCTGTAGGAAACCATTAACATCTGTGTACCAGTTAGCATTTTTTTAAAAGACTGTGTTCGGCTCCAGTAAATTTATTTTTAGATATTTTTTTCAACATGGTTGCCCACTTCATGCTGATTCATTTACAAGCACACTTACCACACCATACTGAATGTTCAGCAGTTTTTGACCAAAATGGACATGACCTCCATGCCACATTCTCCCGATTCACCTGATCTCACCCCAAGTAACTTTTTTGCTATTGTTGTTTTCCAAGATGGAAAAAGTCCTCAAAGGAAAACGTTTGCCAATGTAGAAAAGGTGAAACAAAATGGCAGAAGCACTAAAAGACATCAAAATTGACAAGTTCAAAAACCGTTCTGAGCAGTGGGAAAACCATCTTGACAACTGGGTTGCATCAAATGGTGAGTACTTTCAAGGTGACTGAAGTTTAAACATGTAAGAATAAATACCCAATTTTTTATACATGAATTCCTTTTTTGGGATCTCTCCTCTCTCTATATATACATACAGACACATATTTGTGTATGTGTGTATATTTGTGGTATATATATTTTAGGAGAAAACTAAAAGTATCTGTGTTCACAGTCTTCAGGTTTCATTTACTTGAAGCATGTTGACAAAGTTTTAGGAAAAGAAAACTTTTTTTCTTATTTTTAGTTATAAATTGCAAAGTACTATATGGTAATGGCATCTATTTTGCCTCTGTTATTGAGCAATTAAGCCAAACATGTGCTCTATTAATCAATCGGGAAAGCATGGGAGGAGTTGGCCTCAGCAGGACTCTCTTTTCAGTCCATCATCATTTACTGTAAATAGGAGTCTTCTAAGACTATGCTGCATACTGTGTATGCAAAGAAGGGACAGCCCACTGTGCTGCTGTATGGCTTCATTTTCAAAGTGTAAAAAGAAAAAAAAAAGATCACTCTCTACGTTTGACTTCAGTTCTCAGTATTTAGACTGTACAGTCTTTCAGAATCCTAAATATGAAAATGATGCTTTATTGAAAACAGACAATAAACACTGGCTTTTAATTTACTCAATAGTAAAAAAAAAAAAAATGAGATTATTGATTTACAAAATAGAAAAGTATTATTCAGAATAATGCTAATGGGCAAACTATGACCCAGTGATGAGAACAAACATTGTTTTCAAATACTTATGTTTAAATGAAATTTGCACTGTGATAAGCTAGTAGAAAAAATTATTTAGTAGAAATTTAGCTTATGCAGAATAACTATACTTATAAGAAATGAGTAAGAAATTTTTTTCCTTTATATACTTTCCTTTGATGTGTTTTCCCAAATAAACTTCCCAAGGGTACTTATTTCAAAGCACTTGCAGAAATCTTCCAGAAGGAAAGAGTGAAGAGGGAGAGGAATGAAAGACAGTAGAAAGAGAAAGTGAATAAAAGAGAAAGAAAAGAGAGAAAGGAAAGAAAGAACTAATTGAGAAAGAAAAAAGTAATGTTTAAAAATCCAATAAAGCAGTCTACGAGGTCAGTGTTTTCTAATGAAGTTTAAAGTGCCTAGTATAGCACTGAAGACATAGTATAACTTTATAAATAATATTTCTTGATTTCCCAACTTACTATGGTAAGCCTCAATTTGTCTTTCCGTGAAAACCCTGTACAGAAGATGCTCCATGAGGTGTATGCACTTCTATCCAAAAAAGTCTTCTCTGTTCACTGTAAATGATCTCATTTATTAGCTTCATTTAATTCCATATACCTAATCTTTTTTTTTTCATAATCAATATCTTTTATTATGGTTCTGTGGGGTACAGTTAAGGGTTAGGTGTACAATTACATTTCATTCAGGCACCCTATTGATAAGAGGTGTTTCCCCATCCCCAGACAGATATTTGCTACTGTTAATCCCATCCCCCCCCATAGTTTCCCAGTACTGTCAGTCATTTTCTTATAGTATTGCATTGGATGTTCAACGTTCATTATATGAGTGAGAACATGTGATACTCGGATGGTTGTTTCTGTGAGAGGTCACTCAGTATTATAGACTCTAGTTCCATCCAGGTTGCTGCGAAATTCATGATTTTGTTCTTTTTTATGGCTGCGTAGTATTCCATCGTGTATATGTACCACGTTTTTTTAATCCAGTCCTCTTTTGATGGGCAGCATGGTTGTTTCCAGGTTCTTGCTATTGTGAATAACGCTGCAATAAACATACATGTGCAGGTATCTTTTTTATAGAGTGATTTGAGTTCTTCAGGGTATATTCCCAGTAGGGGAATTTTGGAGTCATATGGGAGGTTGATATTTAGAGCTTTTAGGAATCGCCATACTGCTTTCCACAGAGGTTGCACTAGTTTACACTCCCACCAACAGAGTAGAAGTGTTCCCTTTTCGCCACACCCTATCCAGCTGCTGTTATTTTTTGAGTTGTTGATAATTGCCATTCTGACTGGGGTTAGGTGGTATCTCACTGTGGTTTTGATTTGCATCTCCCTGATGATTAGTGAGGTTGAACATTTCTTCATGTGTTTGTTGGCTACTCGGATGTCCTCTTTTGTGAAGTGTCTGTTCATATCTTTTGCCCATTTGATAATGGGGTTGTTTGTTTTTTTCTTTTCAACACGTTTGAGTTCCTTGTAGATCCAGGATGTTAAGCCTTTGTCAGACCTGGTGTTGGCAAATACTTTTTCCCAGTCTGTAGGCTGTCTCCCTGCTCTCTTGATGGGTTCTTTGGCCTTGCAAAAACTTGTCAGTTTAATAAGGTCCCACTTGTCTATCTTCTCTCTTATGACCTGTGGGTTTTGGGTTTTGTTCAGGAATTGGATGCCAGTTCCAATTTCCATGAGGGTATGTCTTTCATTTTCTAAGGTTCTTATGGTTTGAGGTTTTACATTTAGGTCTCTGATCCATTTGGAGTTAACCTTTGTGCATGGGGATAGATAGGGGTCCTGTTTCAATCTTCTGCATGTGGTCAGCCAGTTTTCCCAGCACGATTTACTGAACAGGTTCTCCTCTCCCCAGTGGTAGGTGGCGGAGGCTTTGTTGAAGATGAGTTGGTTGAGAAATTGAGGTCTTACCTCTGGAATCTCAATTCTATTTCATTGATCTATATGCCTGTTCCTATACCAATACCAAGCTGTTTTGATGATTGTAGCTTTATAGTAAAGTTTGAAGTCTGGTAATGTGATACCACCTGCTTTGTTTTTTTTTGCTGAGGATAGTTCTGGCAATTCTTGGTTATTTGTGTTTCCATATGAATTCCTGTGTTGTTTTTTCTAGGTCTGAGAAGAATGTTGCTGGTAATTTGATAGGTATTGCATCGAATCTGTAGATTGCCTTAGGTAAGATGGACATCTTCACAATGTTGATTCTTCCACTCCATGAGTATGGGATATTTTTCCACTTGTTTGTGTCATCTTTGATTTCTTTGAGCAGAGTCTGTAGTTTTCATTGTAAAGGTCTTTCACGTCTCTGGTTAGGAAGATGCCAAGGTATTTCATTTTTTGGTGGCTATTTTGAATGGAATTGTGCTTTTTATTTGGGTTTCTGTTTGTTTATTATTGGTGTAAAGAAATGCGATTGTCTTTTGCACATTTATTTTATATCCTGAGACTTTCCCGAAGGCCTTTATCACTGTAAGGAGGTTTTTGACAGATTCTCTTGGGTTTTCAAGGTATACAATCATGTCATCTGCAAAGAGAGATAATTTGACTTCCTCTTTTCCTATTTGGATACCCCTGATAGCATTCTCTTCTCTGATCTCTCTAGCCAGGACTTCCAATACTATATTGAACAGGAGGGGTGAGAGTGGGCATCCTTGTCTTGTTCCAGTTTTCAGGGGAAATTATTCCAATTTTTGTCCGTTTAGGAGTATGCTGGCTGTGGGTTTCTCGTAGATGGCTTTTACTACTTTGAAGTATGTTCCCTGTATGCCTAGATGTTCAAGGGTTTTTATCAAGAAGGAGTGCTGGATTTTATCAAAAGCTTTTTCTGCATCTAATGATATAATCATGTGGTTTTTGTTTTGACATCTGTTGATGTATTTAATTACATTTATTGTTTTACGAATGTTGAACCAGCCTTGCATTCCAGGGATGAATCCTACTTGGTCATAATGAATGATTTTTGAGATGTGTTGTTGAATCCGGTTTGCTAGGATCTTGTTGAGAATTTTACCATCTATGTTCATCAGAGATATTGGCCTGTAGTTCTCTTTTTTTGTTGGATCTTTACCTGGCTTGGGTATCAATGTGATGGTAACTTCATAAAATGATTTGGGGAGGGTTCCATCTTTCTCAATGGCCTGAAATAGCTTCAGTACGATTGGAATCAGTTCCTCCTTAAATGTCTTGTAGAAGTCTGTGGGAAAGCCATCTGGTCCGGGGCTTTTTTTTGTAGGTAGTTTTCTTATTACATAGTCAATTTCCTTGATTGCTATTGATCTATTTAGGGTCTCAATTTCTTCATGTTTCAACCTAGGCAGGTTGTGTGATGACAGAAAGTCCTCCATTTCCTTAAGGTTTTCAAGTTTGTTTCCATACAAGTGTACATAGTAGTCTCTGATGATCTTTTGTATTTCTTCAGGGTCAGATGTGACTTCATCTTTTGTGTTTCTGATTGTGCTTATTTGGGTTTTTTTCTTTCTTTTTCTTGGTCAGTCTAGCTAGGGGACCATTGATCTTGTTTATCCTTTCGAAGAACCAACTTTTTGTTTCATTGATTTTTTGTATTGTCTTTTTGTCTTCTATGTCCTGGATTTGGGCTTTTATTTTGGTGATCTGGATTCTTCTGCTGAAATTAGGGTTTTTGTGATCTTGCTTTTCCAGCTTCCTTGGGTGGCTTGTTAGGCTATTAACTTGTGCTCCTGCCAGTTTCTTAATTTGTGTTTGTAAGTGCGGGGGGCCAGCCCCTGCAAGTTTTGGGGAGACCCTTGGAAGATGTGGTGGTGTCGGCGAATCTGTAAGGATAGATATTAAAAGAAAGAAAGATGGAAGGATAGATATAAAGAGGAAGAAAGAGAAAGAAAGAAAGTGGACAACTGTTCAGTGAAATGAGCAGAAGCCGTTTATTGAAAGTTACAGCAGGTATTTATGCCCAAATTTTAGACAGGCAGTCTCACAAGTCTTTCATGTGAACACAAAGCCAGGTGCAGGGGGGCATCCCCCACCCACCAGATGCTTAGGGGTGAGGAGGAACAAACCCCAAGATTGTCTCATTGTTCCCTTTGCTAGTTAATGTTCTTCAAAAGCAGTGTAACAATCCTTACTAGCCTAATGATGCTCTGATAATCAATAACTTCTAGAGCTCACTCAATATCCATGAAGACTAAATTAAACTCTACCACTTATACAATGCTACGGAAGCTCTTAATTATAGCTTAAGCCAATTTCCTAAAGAATGTGGCCCAGTCCAAAGATCACACTGGGCCCTACAGGATGTGGCCCAGTCCAAGGTCCACGGTGGGCCACCTTTTGGAACAATAGACTACAATCTCTTAACAAAATGGCTATTCCAAAGTCTTATATGTCTATCCTAATTTCTATGAAAGTTTTCTAATTCTTAATTCTAATATATAAAGTTGATTAGCAGCAGCAAAGCTTCTAAAACCCAAATGTAAATTGTAAATGTACCAAGGCAAAAACTTCAATAGTAGAAAGTGGAGACGATGAAAATTCTTAAAGTTAACTATATTCTTATTAAACCTAAAAATATTATGATTGACTATGTATGAACTAACATGATTCGTAGCATGACCTATTCTACAATACCTTCTATGAATAAAATAAATTCAATTTCTATAATAGGTAGAAAAAAGACCTTACACTAACTGTAGCTAAAGCCGGCCCAAAAGAATGCAGCCCAGTCCAAAGTATATGCTGGGCTCTCAGGAATGTGGCCCAGCCCCAACTCTGTGCTGGGCCACTCTCGAAAATCATCTTCACCATTGAAAAACTGCAAACAGCTCTCCCTAAGTATATACTAATTCTATAAATATTCTTTTAAATCTTATAAAGAAGCTTGTACCGTATAAAAGGCTCCCAAATGTGACCTGAATTTGAATTATATCTAATACCTAGGCCGAAACTGCAGTTTATGGGAAACAGGAACAATGGGTTTCTAGAGTCAGCTATGCCTGTCACAGTCACAGAGTCTCAGCTTAGGC
>NW_007259875.1:370724-372007 GCF_000164805.1 Carlito syrichta
TTTTGTCCCAAGTGTGGACAGATTTATTTACCTCTAAATGAGTGAGGCAAATCCATTTAAACTCAGAGTGACACTGGAGAGACAATTTTATCTTTAAAGTTACAAGTTTTTGTTCTACTGCTAAAACTGCCTTCTCCAAATCACTAACTTTACTTTCTAACTTTCACTCTATAATCTCCTGAGTAGCTAATGCAATAGAAACATTTTTAGATAACTGATCAGCAAAGGTAGCTGTATGAACTTCCTTAGATAGAGCTATAGCTGAAACTGTTATTGAAGTAGCAATAGCTATTAATGCTGTAATTCCTAAAATTAAAGCAGTTAAAAAAATTTTCTGTTTTTCTAACACAGCATTAACCTCATACAATGTCTGTAAACCCCTATTTGAGGGGAGTTGCTTAAGAATGACAAATTCTTCATAAAAGGCATTGGTTAAACAATTAGTAAAATGCATTCAGTACAGGATATCTTATAAACATTAGCACGATAAAAAATTTTAACAGTTTGATAATCATTCCAAACAAGAAATATATAAGGAGATTGCAAGTATGGTTTAATATGGCATAAATGAGTTTGTCCAACGGATCTAGACAGGCTGACTGGTTGAAGGGCTGAGAGAACTCTCCACAAATGAGTCTGAATAATGTGCCGGATGCCGTACTTGATGGACTGTACTGGAGGCACCCATCCATTGGAATGTCACCTAGCTGTGGCAAGTGTAGAGCCATTAAAAACCCCAGTCACTAATATACAGTCTTTTACCAGGTACAGGATAGTCCACTTTAGAGTTATAAGCACAGTCTCTCCATTTTGGGAAGCCAGTATCTTACTGGATGAGTGATCAGTCCTTTTCCATATCATTGAAGGGGCAAGCAGGTATGTTGAGAGGTGGTGAAGCTCTAGTCACACGACTAGGGTCAGTTCCTTCAGGCATTAACATCTCCAGTCACCAACCATCCTTGATATTGTCCTGATAAGGGCTTTCTGTACTCAGAGACTTCAAGGTAGACATTAAGCAAGATGTTCAGTAATTATTAAAAGCAGAATTATTATAAAAACAAATAGGGAGGGAGTTGGAATGCCTTTCATAGGAAAAATTACGATTAGTAACATGTTTGACTTGAGCATGAAATAAAGCAGGCCCTCCCATTTTCCTGTAAGGAGATCCTTTCATATTACCATAGTTTTAATTCTTTCATCCGGGTTCCAATGTTTAGCCATAGCTGAATTGCCTGATGAACCCAAATTTAAATGGTTTACAACAAATAAAGGCATAATTTAAA
>NW_007259876.1:0-5815 GCF_000164805.1 Carlito syrichta
TGAACTGCTTGAATCAGCTCGATAAAAGCTATAGTCTTCATAAAAATATGTAGAAAATGACATTCATTTTTAGCTTACAAACTGAGGGTTTAAATGCAAGTTAATCTTTCCTGGAATATTTACTGCTTTCAGAAATATTGCTAACTCTCCTAAACTTTAACAAACAATCTGGTGATACCAGGTTCAAGGAATACAAACATCTCAAAGATTCACTCACAAATCCATTCCATCAACATAAATGAATTAAATCATTGGAAACAACGTAAAATTTAAAACAGTAGAGAGATATAAAGTAACACTGTATTCTGTACTCTACGGCATAATAGTACGGCACAATAGTACCTTTGCACTACATGTCCGGCATGTTTTGGTACCGGAAGCTTGCCTCATTTCCTTCCCAACCGTCTAATGTGCAGGTCTCCCTTTTTCTAAAGGACTCTCCATTATACCTGCTTCTTGTTCCTTTTCTGACTCCTGGACTCCCTGCTTTCCTCATCCTTCATTCCTTCTTTCCATCCTTTCTGCTTTCTTATTTCCTGACTTCCCTCAGGTCTTAGGGCATCGTGAAACAGAACTAATGATTCAGCCTCTTTAGTGACACTGGCAATTGAATATCTTGCTGACAGTTGCTAAAAGAGACAATGTTTCACCATTTTGCTTCTCTTTTTTCCTTTCTGTGAAATTTGAAGTGATTTTCCCTGGCTACTAGAATATATCACTGCTCATAAACATTCTGCCCGGTCACCTTTTTAAGAACATTCATTTCTTATCTTTTGCTTGTCCACATATATTTTCTCCTTTTTGATCAGTCCCAGATGAATAACTAACATACTTCTGTAGATGATCTTCAAAGATTCTCTGTTAAAATTAAGCTCAATAATGAGTTTCAATAATAAATAATAACAGGTGCCTAAAGAGTTTCTTGAAAATATTTGAATTTTCTGTGTTAAAAGAAATAGAACAGGAGAAAGTACTGAAAACCAAAGCATTTCAATAAGAAACCAAACATTCTCTCTAGATCAAGCCTACCTCTTATATTGATCTAACTACTGATTCTGTAAACTGAGCAGGGAAGCCCAAATGAAACATATCCACAGACAAAATGTTGATCGATGTACATTTTCAACAATAAATTTACTTCCGACTTTCGAACACTACTTTGCATTTCACAGCAAAAATAAGTGGGTGTTTTTGTAAAAAGTATACTACACTTTCTATAATACTTACATCATTATACATTTAATTTATTTCTAGTTACAAAAGTTTGGGGGGTTAAAATAAGGCACATGCCATGATAAGACATCTGGGGGCATGTGATGATGATTAAGAACAGAACACTGTGAAAGCTCCTTCATTTAGGCAAATAAATTCTTTCAAAAATCTTAATGCTTTAAAATAATATTTTTATTGATAGGGAAAATGGTTAAATATAATGACAAAGCAGAAAGAAATATTTGTCTTTATGTTATATTTAGATAAAGACAAGCAGATAGTACACATGTACTGCAACTCTTTCCCAATTAAGAAATAACTTCAAAACCATATTTAAAAGTGTTAATTTAAAAGAAAAGAATCAGAATATTTATTTATGAAGCAGTAAAAACATGCCATGCCCTTATGTGTACATTTCCTTTCCCACATTATAATAATAAAATGATTGTGATGATGATTATCCCACTTCCTACATCCTGGCTCCTCCAACATTTTAAGCTGAAAATGATGAACACACATGGTCCATACACTGTTCTCTCTACAGAACTTCCTTCCTCTAGCCTTTCAGATGACTTCCCATCCTTGACTTGCCAGTTTCAATGTCCCTCTCAGAAAGGTCCTCTCTGACTATAGAATTCTACACCCACTCCCATCCCCATCCTAACCACAAACTTCCTCAGTGTTCTCTAAGCAACCTTCTTGGTTTTCTTTATATGAAACACTTATAGTGACTTATAAGTTCCCTAGTTGACTTGTTTTCTGTTTCTACTACTGCAGTATAAGTCCTCATATCATACAGTATATTCAGTCTAGCAGCCTAATCCACAGTACTCAGTAACAGTAATTTATTCGTGGTCTAAACACTTAAAATCTCATCAGAAAGGTGCCACGTCTGGGCGCAGTAGCTCAGCATGTAATCCCACCACTTCGGGAGACTGGGGCAAGAGGATTGCCTGAGCCCTGGGGTTCGAGACCAGCCTGGGTAACATGGTGAGACTTTGTCTCTAGAATAAATCACAAAAAATTAGCCGAGCGTGGTGGCGTGTGTCTGTAGTTCCAGCTACTTGGATAACATATCTTCACTCAAAGGAGCAAGCCTTGATCCTGACAGGATAAGATACCTGACTGATGGTAGAAGCTACAGCATATCTTTAATACAATGCATCAGAATCATTTATAATATGATTCTTCACATATTTTTCAGGTTCTTCATTTTGTCCTAAAATTTAGGAAGTACACAGTTGTGATGACAGCTCACTCAAATGTAAAATTCAATGTTCATCAGAGACGCTCTTTTAAATCGATCACCTTGGATATGTAAGTGTAGAATATTAGTTAATAAAAGCGTACTTTTTATACCTGTCTGGACTATTCCTACATTTTTTTTGGTCTTCTTTAGGCATCTTAAAGTTTCTTGGTGAACTCATGCAAGGAGGTACACGTGTGTAAGTACACATTAAAGAAATAATAACTGTTACTGCATACCTTTATAAGTGTGCATCCTGTTTATTAAATCTGAAATGCTTTCCTCTACTATTCCAAAACTTTAATTTCATCTTTGAAGACTCAGAATGCTATATGAAGTCTTCCTTGATCCCAGCTATCTTTCCCTAGATAAAAAAAAGTCTTCCTTCCTTGCCTTAGTACTTGACTGATTTTCTCTTGCTTCTTTACCACATGAACCATATATTATTTCTTTCCATGTCTTTCCCCTTTGCTCCTAGACTGCAGGAAACAATCTTTCAAATTGTCTTAATATGTTTTGTTAAAAAATTCTTTCTTTTTTTGAGTTGGAGTCTCACTCTGTCGCACAGACTGAAGTGTAGTGGCCACTCCCGGCCACCGCAGCCTCAACCTGCTGGGCTCCCGCGATCCTTCCACCTCAGCCTTCCAAGTAGCTGGAACTATAGGCGCGTGCTACCATGCCCGGCTAATTTTTTTATTTATTGTAGAGATGAGGGCTTGCCAAGTTGCCCAGGCAGGTCTAGAACCCGCGGCTTCAGGCAAGCCACTCACCTCAGCCTCCCAAAGCACGGGATTACAGGCTGAGACACCAAGCCTGGCCAAAAAATTATTTCTTGAATTCCTGCTAGGCACTGTGGTTTAAAGAATTAAATAAAAGACGTCATGGTTGATTTTTCTAGAGATCATGCCTGAGTTGAGTCTTGAAAGGTGATGTCAGCCATACTGAAAGGGGTAGCCATACTGAAAGAAAGAGAAGCTGGAAATACTGCATGTATTTGCCTACAATAGAAAGTGGCAAGGAGGACACTGCCAGCAGTTCTGTAATGCCAAAAAACAAAACAAAACAAAAACCAGGCAGACAGGGAAAGGGCTAAAAATGGAGAGCTGGCAAGAAATCAGATTAGGAAAGACTTGCATGTAATTTTAAGATGCTAGGACATTAAGATTATAAAAGTGGTTTCTGGTCCTATTTGAACAGGATATAGATCATTGTAAATGTTAACACCGATATTCCTAGTGAAACATTTTTCACTAACACAAGGTGATAGTTCATGGGATACTATGAAGCAAATTCTCAATGATCCTCATTAATACTGGGAAAATCAATTTGATAATACACGAAATCGTAGAACATATGAGAAATCATTTAGTATTTGTTTTAGGTAGACACTCTTCTAGTTACATTGAATATAGTTATGAGTAACACTTGTGAATTCAGAGCTATAAAAATAAAGCAAGGAAATCACATTGTGTTTGGAAGAAAATTTTTAAATCTCTGCCTAGCTTGCCATCCAGACCTAAAGTTCTAAACAGAATTCTAATACCCACCTTCAAGACTCATATAGTGGACCTTGAACATCTATCATAATACTATAAGAAAAGGACTGACAGTGGTGGGAAATTATGGCGGGGGTAGGGAGGGGAAGGGAGGTGGGATTAACGGTTGTCAATATCTGTCTGGGGATGGGGAGACACCCCTTATTAACAAGGGTGGTTGAACGATGCACATTTGAATACCTAACCCTTAACTGTACCCCGCAATTTTATAATAAAAAAATGTCTAAAAAATAAAAATAAAAAACCATCACCCTGACACCCAAAAATGGCAAAGATACAGCAAAGAGAGAAAAAGACAGGCCATCATCCCTGATGAACATAGATGCAAAAATCCTCAATAAAATTCTAGCAAACTGAATCCAGCAACACATGAAAAAAATTATACATCATGATCAGGTGGACTTTATTCCCAAGATGCAAGGTCGGTTCAACATACATAAATCAATAAACGTAATTCATCACATAAACAGAAAAACAAGAACCACACGATTATCTCAACAGACACAGTAAAAGCATTAGGTAAAATTCAACACCCCTTCACGATAAAAACTCTCAACCATCTAGGCTTCAAAGGAACATTCTACACAATAAAAGGAGCCAGCTTGGACAAAACCATAGCCAACATCATACTTAATGGGCAAAAGTTGGAAGCATTCTCCCTAACAACTGGAACAAGAGAAAGATGCTCACTCTCACCACTCCAAGTCAACATAGTATTGGAAGACCTACCCAGAGCAATGAAGCAAGAGAAAGAAATAAAAGGTATGTAAATAGGACAGAAAGAAAGTTGCATTATCTCTCTTCACAAATGATATGATTCTACATCTAGAAAACCCTAAAGATTCCACCAAAAGACTCCTAGTACTCATAAGTGACTTTTCAATGTCTTGGGTTACAAAATCAGTCCTCAAAAATCAGTTGTATTTCTGCACGCCAACAACATTTGAGCTGAGAACCAAATCAAGAACACAATCCCACTTATAATAGCCATGCACAAAGGATGAAATAACTCAGAATACATCTACCCACAGAGGAGAACAATCTCTATAATAAGAACTAAAAAACACTGCTTTAAAAAGTCAATGATAAGCCGGGCTCGGTGGCTCAGCCTGTAATCCTGCGCCTTTGGGAGGCTGAGGTGAGTGGATTGTCTGAGCCTGCGGGTTCGAGACCCGCCTGGGCAGCAAGACCTCATCTCTACAATAAATCAAAAAATCAGCCGGGTGTGGTAGTGCTTGCCTGTAATTCCAGCTACTCGGAAGGCTGAGGCGGAAGGATCGCTGGAGCCCAGCAGGCGAGGCTGCGGTGACCGGGAGCGGCCACTGCACTCCAGTCTGGGCGACAGAGTGAGACTCCAACTCAAAAAAAAAAAAAAGGAGACGGGGCAAGATGGCGACGGCATAGGTGAACTGGTGAGATTCTCTGAACGTGAGTTCCCAAAAAGGCTATCACTTCGCTACCCCCATCCCCTAGCCCACCACCAACCGCGCTGGGGGCAGGCCCGGGAACTTCAGTCCCACGCAAGGCCAGATATTGCGCCCCTGCCCCACTGCTGCCGTTCTACTCGTGTGTGGAAGTCTCCGGTCCCAGCCCCCTCCAGATCCCTCCCCGGCTGCATTGTCTCCAGCCCAGGCACCCGGCATCAAGCCGCCGGTCACACAGGGAGGCTCTGGGCACCCGCCCCTCAGAGACGCTGGTTCCATTTCTGGCTGAAGTCCTCTGTTGGGTCCCAGCGCCACTCTCGCTGTCTAGAGCCTGCCCTTTGGAACTTTGGAGCTCTGGAACTCCGGGTCCACCCTGG
>NW_007259876.1:5835-42945 GCF_000164805.1 Carlito syrichta
GAGGCTGCGGTGACCGGGAGCGGCCACTGCACTCCAGTCTGGGCGACAGAGTGAGACTCCAACTCAAAAAAAAAAAAAAGACAATGATAGTAATGTAAAAGCATTCCATGATCATGAGTTTTTAAAAAAATAAAAATTGTTAAAAAGTTCAAACCTTACCATCATACTATTTGCCTATGTAACACATATGCAGTGTACCACTTGGGTCTAAATAAAATTTTAATTAAAAAAGCAAAGAAATTATGACATGATAACAAGTTCTACATATTACTTATGACTATAAACACAAGTAGCGAAATGTTTAAAAAGTACATGAAAATGATAAACACCTTATACAGGATGTTGGTTACTTCTATGTTATAATATTTAATAGAATAAAAAGAACTTCTGGGATTGTGGGGGGTGGAATTGGCAGCAGTGGGAAACTGCATTGGGGGGCAGGCCTAATCTACAAGGGCAGCTGCATGATGAACATGCGTATACCTAACCCTGAATTGCACCCCATATCTTTAAAATTAAAAATTAAAAAAAATTCTAAGGCCAAAAGTTTCAGAATCATTGTGACTAGCTTAATTCCATCAGTTTAGCCACACAAAAGTGAAGCAATTACACTTAAAACAAAGTTGACATATTACCAAGTACATCTTTCCTCTAGGTAAAGATCAGGATCTCAATAATCACTGAAAAAAATCTTACAGTCTCACAATTCACCTTAGTGAATTCCTAACAAATACAGGAATTCAAATGAAGAAGTTTAAAATATCAAAACATAAAATAGAAACAGTTGAGTTAATGCTTACATCTTTAGTACCTCTTTTTTTCTAATGTCTGTAAGTATTTTTTTCAAACATTGATACCATCTGCATTATTTATGTCAAATTGTTTCATCAAATTTAAGAAGAAAATTAGGAATAAAAAGTATATAAACATATCAAATATTTTGATGTAGTCCTTTCCTGAGTTATACATTGTAAAGTGTACCTGATATGGCTGTTTCTTCATCATTCATTCCTATGGCTTTAGTCAAAACAATCTTTCCTTTCAGTGGGAAGCTGAATAGGTTTTGAAACACAATGTTTAATAATTAATGTCTACTTCTTACATTACACAGTTAATAAAACAAATTAAAAATATAGAAGTTATTGCCTTCAGGTAAGGATTTTGCCCAATAGTCTCTAAAAAAACCATATAATCATTGATACATAAATATGACAAGCCAGACAGAATTACTATCAAGCTGCATTCCCATGAATGTCTTTGAAAGTGATTACTTTAGGTGGAAGGTGCTTTTTATTTTAATGGTTCGGACAGCAACATGGTAGCAATACATTGATGGAAACAGAAATATACATGTCATAAAGCATGTAGATAAGATCTCAAAAGTCACATTATGTTTCAAATGACTATAACAAAAAATAAGAAAGCACAGATATCAGTACTGTTGAGGCCATAAGTGATCTTCAGTCAAAAGATCTCGTTTAGACCCTTACAGGATAAACTCACAGCTGATGGTAGAAGCTACAGCATATCTTTAATACAACACATCAGAATCATTTATACCATGGTTCTTCATGAATTTTTCATGTACTTAAATTTGTCCAGAAATTTAGAAAGTACATAGTTGTGATGACAGCTCAGTCAGATATATCACCTCATTTTTATCAGAGAAATTGTTCAGAATGGGAGAAGATATTCACAAACTACACATCTGACAATGGACTAATATCCAGAATCTACAAAGAACTCAAACAAACCAGCAAAAAATAAGCAGACAACTCCATTAAAAAGTGGACAAATGACATGAATAGACATCTCTCAAAAGAAGATATACAAATGGCCAAAACACATATGAAAACATGCTCAATATCACTAATAATCAGGGAAATGCAAATTCAAACCACATTAAGATACCACATTACGCTAGTCAGAATGGCCATTATTTTAAAAAATCAAAAGACAATAGATGGGAATGTAAACGAGTACAGCCTCTGTGGAAAGTGGTATGGAGATTACTCAGAAACTAAAAGTAGATCTACCATTTGATCCAGGGATCCCACTGCTAGGTATCTTCCCTAAGGAAGAGAGGTCGTTATATAAAAAAGACACCTGCACCCACATGTTCATCACAGCACAGTCACAATTGCAAAGATATGTCCATCAACTGATCAGTGGATAATAAAAATGTGGTATATATACATCATGGAATAATACGCAGCCACAAAAAAAGAATGAAATCATGTCTTTGCAGCACCGTGGATGGAACTAGAGATCATCTTCCTAAGTGAACTGACTCAGAAACAGAAAACCAAACACCACATGTTCTCACTCATATGTGGGAACAAAATAGTCACAAAGATGGAAATAACAGACACTGGGAACAATGATAAAATGGGAGGGGGAGGGAGATTAGGGCTCAGAAACTACTAATGGGGTACAATGTTCACTATCTGGAAAATGGCCACCTGAGATCCAATCCCCACAACTACACAGTATGTCCATGCAACAAATATGCA
The DNA here is from genome assembly GCF_000164805.1 of Carlito syrichta. NCBI lineage: Eukaryota > Metazoa > Chordata > Mammalia > Primates > Tarsiidae > Carlito > Carlito syrichta. Next base: position 8,349 of record NW_007259876.1, read on the forward strand.
TGTGTACCCCCTGTGAATCTAAAATAAAGATGAAAAAAAGAGAAAGAAACCATTTTAAATTAATCTGTGGGCTACTGATAAACCTACGTGTCGTATGTCACCTAGTTTACACATCTTAAAGTTCCCTCATCAACTTGTACAAGGAGGTAAAAACACATCAAACAAATAATGTAGAATAAGGTTCCAATATAGACATACTTATCCAAGAGGAAAAATGGAACTACCACAAAGTTATTACATATTAATAACCTTGCATATTTTGAAATCAGTACAAAATTTATTGAAAAAGACAATTTTAGGATTCAGGGAATGAACTCTACAATTTTTTTTCCTTCCAAATTTAGCTTAGTTTTAGTTGGGTTTGGAATATGTTAGTCGCTAAAGAATTTTTTCCCAATCGCTATCCTATGGCAAACATTAGCTTTCTTAAAATAAAGGAGCTAACACTTCTGTATTCAAAGCAGTTTCATTTGATTAACTAATAGCAACACAGCAGATATCTTTGATGCCTGACAGTTGTGGAGAAGCGAGAGTGCTGTGCTTTATCTCGATTCTAACATTCCTTTCTGTTTCTGGTCATTTCTGTAGTAGTGATAATGGAGTCTTCTGCTTGAGTATGAATTTACTGAAACCATCTGAAGTGAGTTTTCTCAAGTATCCTCCAAATTAACTCCAAAATTAACTTGCTAACTTCTGTCTTTCAACCCTATTTCCCCCTTCACAATCCCTCTTCAGGGACAAAAAGATTCACTACATCTGTGGTCTCAAATCTTCCCCTACTTTATTCCTTCTTTCCACCACTACTTTCCTCCTTATTGAGCAGTGGTATCTTATGTCTACAATTTCCTTTTTCTATTTTTTAAAATCTTTTTGCTCCTTTTCCTCTGCCCAGAAACATGCTCAGAAATTGAAGCAGAAATAAAGCGGTCCCTTCACCCTGTTCTGTTTTGAACTGTCATCCAGTGGATTTCTTCTAGATCTCACTGAAGAAAAATCTATGCACTTGCTGCTTAGAGCATATGTGGTCTGAGGAGAGCAGCATCAGCATCCCATGAGAACTTTCTAAAAATGCAGAATCCCAGACCTGCTGGATCAGAATGTGCATTTTTACAGGGTCCTCAGCTGATTTATTAAAGTTTGAAAAGCTTAACTCTATGCCGAGTGTGCGTCCACATTTGGCATAGAGCTTGACCTTAACTTCTCCTTTTGGAATCTAGCCTCAGTTCCTCCCTCCCTCATCCCCCAAATGAAAACTACATCACAAGTCGTATAGTTTGCAATAGAATTTTTAGCAAGCTATAGTTTCCTTAATCTCTCCATAACTAATACTCCTCTCTTCATTCCAGTTCTCTTATCTTGGCCTGTGTGATACTCTCCTACAAACAGCAACATTTTATATGACATTAAGTCCTACGCATGTATGCCTGACCATAGATGCTCAGATTAACCTATGGTAGATGAAACACAGCTCTGTGTGGTCAGGGACCTCCATCTATAAGGTCTTCCAAGCAGCGAGAAAGACAGGAAAAGGAGAAAAATGTTGCTCTACTTCTCTGACAAGTTTCCATACTGGAAACACACCTCATATCCTTCTTTCTAATATTTTGCTCTTCTGTTTCTAAGAAATAAATAAAACAACCTCCATTGTGTATTCCTGAATCTTTTTCTTTCATTGACTCTCTGTACTCCCTGCCTTCCTCACCCGTCTTTCTCTACTTTCCTCTTACTTATTTCTTGACTTCTCTTAGATCTTAGGGTGTCATGAAACAGAATTAATAATTCAGCTTTTTTTTTTTTTTTTTGAGTTGGAGTCTCACTCGGTCACCCAGACTGGAGGGCAGTGGCCACTCCCGGCCACCGCAGCCTCAACCTGCTGGGCTCCAGCGATCCTTCCACCTCGACCTGCTGGGCTCCGGCGATCCTTCCGTCTCAGCCTTCCAAGTAGCCGGAATTACAGGCACGCACTACCACGCCTGGCTGATTTTTTTATTTATTGTAGAGATGAGGTCTCGCTGCCCAGGCGGGTCTTGAACCCGTGGGCTCAGGCAATCCACTCACCTCAGCCTCCCAAAGGCACGGGATTACAGGCTGAGCCACCGAGCCCGGCTTTTTATGACACTCACAACTTAATCTGTTGCTGACATCTGCTAAGACAGCCTATATTTCCTCATTTCACTTCTCTTTTCCTTTCTATGCATTTCATAGTAGATTTTTTTCCTGGCTGTTAAAATATATCACTGATCATCTTTTTATATGAACATTCTGTCAAATGACTTTTCTAATAAAATTGTTCCTTACCTTTTCCTTGTTGATTTGTATTTTCTCCTTTTCAAGCTAGTGCCCAAGACGAACGGCTAACACACTTCTGTGGAGGCTCCTCAAATAGACTCTAAAATTAAGCACCATAATGAATTTCAATAACATATATTAACATGGGCACACAGATTTCCTTATCACTGTCTTGAAAATATCTGAATTTCCTGTGTTGAAAGCAATCAGACTTAAAAATAAGACAAGCAAGTATTGAAAACTAAAGCATATCTTTTCTTTTCTTTTCTTTTTTTGAGTTGGAGTCTCACTCTGTGTCCCAGACTGAAGTGCAGTGGCATGCTCCCGGCCACCGCAGCCTCGGCCTGCTGGGCTCCAGCGATCCTCCCGCCTCAGCCTTCCAAGTAGCTGGAACTACAGGCGCGCGCTACCACGCCCGGCTAATTTTTTGATTTATTGTAGAGATGAGGTCTTGCCAAGTTGCCCAGGTGGGTCTTGAACCCGCGGGCTCAGGCAATCCACTCACCTCAGCCTCCCAAAGCGTGGGATTACAGGCTGAGCCAGAGCCCGGCTACTAAAACATTTCTTTTTCTTTTTTTAAAAAAACACATTTTTTATCTTCCTATGGGGATTGACTCTGTAAACTGAGCATGGAAGCCCAAACAAAACATATTCACAGAGAAAATACAGGTTAGCAAAAATCTAAATGTTTTTAACAACATTTTTTCTGATAAGAAATATAGTTGAATAAAATGAAAAAGTAGTAAGAAAATGTGTCTTTATGTTATGTTTAAATAAAAGTAATTGATATTAGACATATTATGCACTATTTTCTAAATAAAAAATAACTTCAGAAATTTATAGAAAGCCTTGTTTAAAAGGAAAAAATAAGAACATTTACCCATGAAGCATCTAAAATGTGCCAAGCCCTTTTTCATGCATTATAATAGCAAAATTATTGGAATAATAATTACCTCACTTCCTGCGTCCTGTTCATTTTAGGATGTTAAGAACAAAAAGAACACACAGGACCCATTGTTCTCTCTTTCCAGAATGTCTTTTTCCTAAGCTTTCACAAGGCTGGTTCCTTCTCATCCTTTAGATGGCAGCTACAATGTCACTCTCAGAAAGATCTTCTCTGACTACAGGATTCTAAACCCATGCCCATCCCCATCCTAACTACAAACATGAGATGAAGGTCTCATTGTGTTTCCAGACTGATCTCAAACTCCTCGCCTCAAACAAACCTTCTGCCTCAGCCTCCCAAGGTGCTGGGATTACAGGCGTGAGCCATCAGACCCAGCACTACTTTAACTTTTAAAGAAGAATATTTCTAAATGTTTGTCTCTCTTTAAAACTCAATATACAGACTTCAGCATTCTACTTTGGAGTAAAATAAAATACTAAATTACTGGCAGAAGATTCATGCTACTTATTTGGTAAAATCATCATGACAAATCTTACCATGGTTTAATAACCAATATAAAGTAATGATCTGACTCAACAGAAATACTTATAAGTGGTTATTTTCAAAAATAGGTGGAAGTACATATATTTGTTAAAAAATATCTCAAGTGATCATGAGGAAATCATAAGCTTCAACAGTTTGAGTTACACAGACAAATTAGCACACATGAAAAAGCACAAAAAAATGAATTCATTGATAATATTTGTGCAATTCTCAGGGCTAGATTGTTTCCTTCTGTCTATATTCCCATCTTATTGTTTAAATTAATGCAATTCATCTTTAAGTCAATAAAAGAAAAAACCCTAGCACTTTTCACTTTTTTAAAAAACAATTTCCCTTATACTTATCTTGGCTCAGAAGGTCACAGGATACATAGCTAAATTAGCTTCCCAGATGTTATGCCCCTTGGAAGACTGATAGAAAAACTTATGTTTATTAAAAAACAAAAATTATGAGAAAGGTTGAGCACAGTGGCTCAGTCTCTAATCCCAGCATTTGAGATCCTGAAGGAGGAAGGACCATTTGGAGCCAAGTGTTTGAGACCAGCCTGGGCAACAAAGTGAGCCTCCTTCCCTTCAAAAAATAGAAAAAATGAGCCCGGTATAATACCCTAACTACTTGGTGGGAGGATCACTTGACTCCATGAATTACAGGCTGTAGTGACCAGTGATCGTGCCACTGCATGCCACCCGGGTGACAGAGTGAAAGCCTGTCTCAAGAGAAATAAAAATTATGAGAACATTTCCCTTAAGTCCTATCACATAGCATAAATAATCTATTTGTGTACACAATTACATTTTAAGATAACCCCATTTACACATGCATTTTTCATAAACAGAAAATCAAATTGGATAAAAGGGAAAACCAAAGTAAACACGCTTTTGATGTTGAACTTTTTCTTTCCTCTAAGTCAAGAACCTAACATGCCTACCTCATTCTTAGGCCTTGGCATATCTTGCTGTAATTTTTCTCCTAGATATGATTTTGATGTTCTGTCATGATGTGGTGGAGAAGAACTCACACTTTCTGGTTCAGGATCCATGCTGTCAGAGCTATCAGCACTGCAGGGATCACATACTGACTTCTGGAGCACATCCTGCATTGATTTTGTTTTCTTACAAGTATTTGTAACAGTAGAAATACTCTGGCTTTTGATTTCACTCATATACTGCTTTTCTTTGGCCTGCATAATCCACAGATCCAAAAGTCCCTTGGGACGACTAGACTCAGGCACATGTCCAGCACGTGGTTTCCAATCAGTGATAATTTGGCTTGCATTTTTTGTCGTTTGCATATCAAACTTTTGGTCTTCTTTCATTTCAACTGTAGCTACTCTAGGGTTCCTTGCTTTTTTGTTTCTGTATTGTTATAAAAATTCTCCTCATCCGTGTTAAAAACATGATCCGTGTCTGGTTTGTTATCATGTTTGCCATCTAATTTGTTTTCATTTAAATAAAGCCTAGAAGATGGCTGCCATGTGTATTCTGAAGACCTAGAGGATGAATGAGATGGATGGACATGTTTGAGACTGGGTTCTGTTTGTTCAGGAAATGCCTGGAATCCTACAGAGACAGACACTCCACATGAATCTTCTTTGTGATGAAGTATTTGAGTTGTCAAACCAGAGGGTGTGTCCTTTAAGTGTGTTCCTCCTTTAGGGTTATTACGGAGCGGCTCTTGCTCAGAACAAGCAGTTTGGTGAAAGTTTGCAAGTTTCACCAAACTTCTGCTCTACCTCATTTGTGATGAATTTTAACTTATTTCCCCACTCTAATTTGCATGCTTCAGTCCACATTTCCTCAGGTTCTTCTATAGAAGGAAATGCTGAAAATGTTGATATATACTCTCTATACAAATACTTCTTTATTTTTGGTTCTTCAGACATTTTTGACTGATGAAAAAGTGGAGAATTGATATGCTTGTCTTGTTTCTCAGATGTCTTCTCTGCCAGAGTGCATGTTTTAAAACTAACTTCATCCTAAAGTAATCAAGTCTGAAACAAACAAAGAAAAAAAGAAAATGATTAAAACTTAACATTTAAGCCTCTTAATCTGTGTTTAACTACTACCAAGTCTCTGGCTCATAGCTTAGTGAAAAGTAATTTGCTTTGGCCTAAAATAGGAGGAAAATATGAGCCAGAAAACTTAACCTTGTCACTCTGTTTAGACTAAATTTAACTCATTATCTGTTATCTACCAGCAAAGAATTGGCAGGTAATTCATGGTATTACAAAGTTTTCTTCACTTAAAAAAATCTGACTTTACTGAGCCTTAACTAGCAAGTCCTTACAGTGCAATAAGTACATTTTCTAAAGATTACAAGATGGAGTACAGGCAAACTCTAAATTATTAGGAACCAAAATCAACACCAATCAGAGAGAAAAGCAAATTATTATTATTTTGTTCCTTGAGTCAGGATCTTGCTCTGTCTCCCAGGCTGGAGTGCAGAGGCATGATAATAGCTCACCACAGGCTTGACCTCCTGTGCTCAGGCTATCCTTACACTTCAGCCTCCTGAGTAACTGGGACTACAGGCACACACCACCATGCCCAGTTTATTTTTATGATTTTTGGTAAAGACAAGGTCCTGCTATGTTGCCTGGGATGGTCTCAAACTCCTGGGCTCAAGCGAATCTCCTGCCTCACCCTCCCAAACTTCTGGGATTTACAGGTATAAGCCACCGTGCCCACCCAGAAAAGTAAATTCCTAAATTTTAAATGAATTATGTAACATGATCATTGTTCTATATCTAGATAAACTATTCTGCTCAAATCCAATTCTCATATATTCTAATGTCCATTAATGAAAGTGGATAATTTTTAAAAATAACATTTACTGAGTTCCTTCATTAAAATAAGTTAGAAAGGTATTGCTATACATTAACACCCAAGGTTCCATTCTGCAATGATTCTCTCAATGTGCAGTTGCGTTGATTTTATGATCCTGTTGTCCCCATGAATATAGACACTGAAGACAATTATAAACCACAAAGCAGAATAAATATTAAACCTGACATTTGTGACCAGCAATATAAATTGCAAATTTTAAAACACTAGCAATGATTCTTCTTTAACATGAAACCAACTCAATGGCCATCACTGTTAAGTTGTTCATAATTTCTATTGCTTAATTGCCGGGTCCAGCCCCCACAGAGAGATTTAGGGGGTCCCTTGGAAGATGGGGCAGCATCGGCAATTATTCTGGAAAGATAAAAAGAAAGAAAGAGAAGAGGGGAGAAAGAAAGAGACTGGACTCCTGCTCAGGTGGCCAGAAGCCGTTTAATGGGTGTAATCTCAGGGCTTTTATCCCCAAACTCTACAAAGTCATTATTACAGGAAACAAAGGTAGCATGTGCCTTTCACATGAATAGGTCCAGGTGCACAAAGGACACCCCCCACTCTCAAGCAAATGTTCTTTCTTACCTAAGGAAGAACATGAGGAAGAACAACCACAAATTGTCTTTTTGTATCTTATGTAACTAAATGTTCCCCAAACCAGTTTCTTACGTGCCCTTAATTGTATTACAACTATATCATCTTGAATTAACATCACTCAATGTCTAAACCCAAAACCACCATAGTGAATTATTAACTTCCACTATTATGTACTAATTCAAACTAGTTTTTATTAAAACAATGGCTGCTATGGTTACACTCTCCTAGGACCAGCTGGCCTAATTCAAACTTCACTGGCCCCTCCTAAATAAAACTGATCTAACCATACTTCTATAATAAAATGGTTACTTAAATTTTCTTAATCTACATAAACTATTTTCTAAAACCTATATCTATAAATTTCTAAAGGTCGCATCAAGAGAACCTGTGACCTGTACTAAGGTTCCTCAATGTGACTCAAAGCCAAACTTAAATTGTGATAAAGCAAAAAACCATGAGCCGTGGGGAATGGGAACAATAGACTCCTAAGTTAGCTGTGTACGTTCCGGTCTCAGACTTTTCTGTTAGAACCAGCTGGAGCTTTTCTTGGTAGTTTGTGCCAAATGGAAAAGGAGGGAGGGAATGGGTCAACAGCTCCCAAACACATCCTAGTGGTCTCGGGGTCTACGGCCCTTCCTGATCCCTAATGCTCAGTGGGCCTCTGTGGCTGGCTCCCAACACTTAATAATATGATTCAATAATTGATGTTACTTTTTATCATGTAGGGAGATGAGATTATAAAAATGAAACACAAAACAAAATTCTGCAAATGAATGTTTTAAGTTTTGTTTTTATGGTTTTTTAAAGTTGGGGTCTGACTCTGTCTCCTAGGCTACAGTAAAGTAGCAGGATCACAGCTAACTGCAGCCTCCACCGCTGGGGCTCAGATGATCCTTCCATCTCGTCTTCTAAGTAGCTGGGACTACAGGCATGCACCACCAGGCCAGGGTAAATTTTTGATTTTTTTTTTTTAGAGTTGAGGTCTTCCTATGTTGCCTATGCTGGTCTTGAACATTTGGGTTCAAGCAATCCTTTCAACTCAGCCTCCCAGAGTGATGGAATTACAAGCATGAACCTCTGTGCCAGGCCTAAAATAATCTTAAAATTAACTATTAGTTGAGATGCAGTGGCTCCTGTCTATAATCCTAGCACTTTGGAAAGTGAATGCAGGAGGATCACTTGAGGTCAGAAATTCAAGACCAGCCTGAGCAACATAATGAAACCATGCATATGTGTGCACGCTCACACAAAGACACACACACAGACACACAGACACACACACACACACACACACAGACAAATGTTTTAAATTAAACAACAAATATTGAACTAGGATCTATTGATTCCAAAAGGCTAGTTCAAAGGGTAATTTCTTTTGGATTATGCTACATAATTAAAGAAAAGAACACAATGTTAAACCAGATATTTATATTTCAGTGTTTACTACCTGTGGGTATTTATTTTCAGTTTCTTCACGCCTTTCTTGCTCTTTCTCTGATGTCACTTCTAAGACTTATTCTGCTGACAAGTTCATACCTTTAGTTAGAATGGACTACTTGGAACAGGTTGATAAAAGCTATAAACTTTATAAAAATAGGGAGAAAAAAATATTCATTTTTGATTTAGCAAACTGAGGTTTTAAAATTAAGCTTAATCTTTCCTGGAATATTTACTGCTTACAGAGATATTCCTAACCCTCCTAAACTTCAACAACCTGGTGATACACTAGATATACCAGGTTCAAGGCATACAAACTCCAGGATTCACTCACAAATCCATCACCCTACATAAATGAACAAGACTATCAGAAGCAAGAATAAAGTTAAAAATACAGTGGAGAGATAGAAAGTAACACTGTATTCTGTTTTCTTCTTCATAATAGTACCTTATTAATGATTTCCAAAATGACTAATGTGGTTTACATAGAAAGAGGAATGTAGGGAGGGAGAGAAGAGAAAAAATTCACTACAATTAATAGTGAGGTGAGTTTAGGCAAGGACTAACTTATATTTACCCAGAGAACCACAATTTAAAAAAAGAAAAAGAAAAAGAAGGAACCAGGCACATTCTGGTCCAATTAACTCCACATTTCCTGTGCCAAATAAATACAGAGGAAGCAATGCACAACACTGTCACAAAGCAAATAAAATAGAAAAAATTTAGAGAATGCAAAGAAGCAAGAAAGACTGGCAGCTGACATTCGACATAAAATTAGATGGACATCCATGGAGCAACATTGATAAAGGTTTTGGATAGAGCTATCTGGATATAGATTCTCCTAAGGGGGAAAATTTGAATAATGCAGGGCCAAATAATATTAGCAATGTCGATTTAAAAAGAAAATCTGGCCTATTATCTCAAGACAGCTTCATCTACAAAAAAGTAGACCTCTTTGAATATTACTCAACAAACACGAGCACCTAGGAAATGGCTTTTCATTAGAGATCCTCTTGTTTTTATGAACAACTCTCTGCTAACTTAAAGAGGTTTGGCAGAAGAAATAAGTACACATATGCACCCTCTTGTTGTCTGTAGGGACCCTGAACTCACCAGAAGAGGCTGGCTTGGAAAAGAGGTAGATGCAGGTTCCCCCATGGCTGTGGAGCTTGCCCGGCTGATCCCACACCTGAGATGCAGACAACCTGTGGCTAGCTGGGAAATGTGGTGACTTCTGCATCTGGGTCCCCTTTTTATGGAGGAAGGGAGGGGATAACACAATCATCGGATAGTCCACAGGACACGCCCTGTCTCCCACCCATGGGGTTTGAGGGATTCCTAAATCTTTATACAGAAACAAAACCATGTGGGATGTGGACACTGTCAGATACTGTTGGTAGAAAGAAAATGTAATACAGTTGTGTGTTGGGGGGTGGTATTTGCAGTTAACATCAGAATTTTAGATAGACTTAGTCATGAACCCTATATAGTTTGATGTACTTGATTACTTCAACCCCCTCCCCCCAAATGCTAAAATCTTAGGAAACTTTTAATTCAACTTTTACCTTTCCAGATTTTTGTGTTGCTATTGTCATGTATATTAACTCCACATTCATTTTACTCTCTGGGAGGCATTTCTAATACTACTCCATAAAACAATATTCATGAACATTTATCTGTATGCTATCTTTTCTGATTCTCTTTATTACTTCCTGCATTTCCAGTTTTCAACCTGTGCTTATTTTCCTTGAGACTTGAAAGTTCACTGTAGTTTTTTTTTTTTTCATCTTAATGCTGTTTTCAACGACATGTTTTCATTTTCACTTTTACGAAAGGATCTTTATTTGGAGGCAATATTGCTGATGGGTATAGATTTCTGGGCTGAAAGATTTCTTTTAGTACTTAACAAATGGTGCTCAGTTGATATCCATCTCATTTTCTTTATGTTGAAGTGTCAGCTGTCATTCTTTTTCTTGCTTGTTTAACTTCTGCATTTTCTAAAATCTCTCACTCTCTTTCTCTCCTCCTCCTTCTCCTTCTTCTTCTTTTTGTTTACAGACCACAGTGTAGCTCATTGTTTCCTGTGTATTTACTTTGCCCAAGACATGTGGAGCTAATCGAATCTCTGGGTTGACATCTTTCATCAGTTTGGAATGTCCCTGTGTATTGTCATTTCTGCTATCCATTCTTCCCCAAGTTCTTTCTACTCCCCTTTTAATCACATCCCACGTGTCTTCATCTCTGTCCTGAATTTTCTAATGTTGTTCACCCCGGGCTTTGGTTGGAATATTAGCTCTAGAACTGCCTTCCAATTTGGTAATTTATTATTTTTTGCTGGAGTCAACCTCATTTTACTTTATTAAGTTCTTCATTGCAGTTCTAAATGTAAAACCACAGTGAGTAATTTGAATTTAAAAATATATAGAAGGGCAGTTTCACCCTGAATGAGGAGACAGTCTATTCTTTTGATTCAATAAAACTAAAAATGGAAAGGAGAAAAGTACAATTTGGAACATAGGAAGACATATGAGGAGCTGCGAGTCATCAAAAGGCAGCAGTAAGAGAAAGGGGAGTGGAATATCTGAGTGAAAGACGGAATTTTCACCGCACACATCCTATATCAAGCCAGAATATACAAAGTCTTTCGAGCAATAACAGACCAAAATAATGAAAATTCACTTTTAAAATGGGTGAAAACCATACATATACACAATGGAATATTATGGAGCCATAAAGAAGGACAAACATATGGACTTTGCAGCAACTTGGATGGATTTAGAGTTGATCATACTCAGTGATCTGTCACTGAAACAAAGAAGAATATATCAGATGTTCTCACTCATAAGCGGACTTTGAACAATTATCATAATACTATAAGAAAGGTATTTGCAGTAGTGGGATTAGCAGTTGAGGAAAACTGCTAGGGGATGGAGGGGCATACCTCATCAACAAGGGTACCTGCATAACCAACATTTGTATACCTAACCCTGAACTGTATCCCATATCATTATAATAAAAAATTGGGTGACAATCTTGACACAGTAAATTGGCTAAAATGAAAAAGACAGCTGTCCCAAGTGCTGACAAAGCTGTGGAGCATTCAGTCCTTCATGATCGGCTATCAGGGGTTTAAATTGGAATAATCACTTTGGAAAACACATTGGTAGCATTTATTAAAGCTATATGCACATCTACCCTGCCCCTCTTCTGCATGTGTACCCATCCTGATGGTCACAGAACCTGGATTCATTATAGTGCCTGGCTGGAAGACAACCAAATGATCAGCAGGAGAATTAATCGATACTGTGGTCTGTGCACATGGTGAACTCCACATAGCAATAAAAATTAATCAGTAACAACTGATGTAGCATTCATGAGTGATCCCAAGAACCCCATCTGAATCCACACCCACGACAGTGTGTGCTATGTGGTTCCCTGCACACAAAACATGAAAATTGGCAAAATCAACTTGGTGTTTTTACAACAAACTCCTTCCTGTTATAAATACCCATTGGCATCAGCAGATCAGCTAGCATTGAAGTGAAGTCATCTCTGGATGAAACTGACATTCTGTTTGTTGATTTCAGTGCTGGGCGCATGGGTGTGTTCAGTTTCTGAAACTTCATGGAGATATATGGGTCTGATTTGTGCACTTTTCTCTATATAAGCTATATGTAAATAACAATTTAGGGGAAAAAGACCAAGGTAGACGATTCAGCTTATGGCCAAGCTACACCAAACTCCCACCTCATAAAAACAGTGTCTGTCATATTGTATCATATACTGGATATTTAAGGGAGTAGATTTCAGTCACTCTTTGCACAACACGTACGCAAAAGTAATTAAGCGAGGACAGGATAGGTTTATTTGCTCTATTGTAGTGATCATTTCACTACATATATGTATGTCAAAGCAACACAACATACGCCTTAAATATATACAACTAAAACCAAAACATGACAAAAAAAACAACCAGTCTCAACAGCCTTGCTTCCTGTAGTGACTATGCAGGTTTTTATTATTTCTCATGATATTTTCGTTCTATAAATCTTTCTGGTTTAATCTTTGAGGAGGAAGCCAGGTGCTGAAGGTTATTGTGTCAATTTGGACCTGGGTCTAGGAAGGGTAAGAAACTTCCTGCCACCTGGTTTTCTCTTTTTTTGTATATTTAGAAAGTTGTAAGTTTTTTCTTAAATTGATATTAAGACGAATATGTTTTATGTGGAAGATTGAAGGCATAAAGAATAGCTTAGGGTTCTGGGTAATAAATGAAAACAGAGGGGACCACCAAAAATGGGATTATCTTTTTGGATTATCTTTTTGTGAAGAAATTCAGGAATTTTGGGGGTCCCCTCTCATGTAGCTTGACTATCACTATTTGCAACCTCTAATGATAAAGGGTCTGTGCAGGTATGTATTGTTGTAGAAACCCAACAGTTAGGTTTGAGTGCCCAAAGCACAAAAAGCCAAACACTGACACATCAGCGCTCAGGAGCAGAGAAGAGTTTATTTCATTTGGCAAAGCGTGAGGGCACGTGATATAGGCATGACCTAAGGGTCACAGGAAATCAGCATCACCTAAGGTCAGGAGGTCAGCATGATTAAGGGTCTCAAGAGGTCAGGATGGCCTCGGGTCACAGAAAGTTGGCATGGCCTAAGGGTCACAGGAGGTCAGGATTACCCTAAGGTCAGAGGAGGTTGTTATGGCCTAAGAGTCACAGGAGGTCAGCCTGACGTGTCACAGGAGGTTGGCATGGCTTGAGGGTCACAGAAGGTTGGGATGACCTATGGACCATGGGAGGTTGGGACGACTTTTGGGACACAGATAGTCTATGTTACCTCATGGTAACAGAAGTCTGTATGACCTAAGAATCATATTTTTATAAAAAACAACAAGTTCTTTAGTCTTGGGGGCAGTCCCCCAGGGTTTAGGATATGAAGATAATTCATTATTAGTGACAACCCTATACATATTAACTGCATGCAAAGCAATCTTCCATGGAGGAAGAAAAGGACAAAGAAAACAGAATATAAGTAAAGTCAACACCTTTGATTTTTATAATGTAGGCTTTGGTTACACCTGCACAGCTTGGTAACCTCCTAAAAAAAGATTCATGTTTCTGCAAAGGACATGATTTTGTCCTTTATGACTGTGTTTATGTACTACATTTTCTTTATCCTGTCCAATTTCAGTGGGCATATGGGTTGGTTCCATGTCGTTGCTATTGTGACTAGTGCTGCAGTGAACCTACACATGCAGGTGTCTTTTTGGTAGAGCAATTTATGTTTCTCTGGGTATATTCCCAAGAGTGGGATGGCTGAGTTGCTGGAGACCATCATTCTAAGTGAACAATCACAGAAACAAAAAACGAGATATTGCATGTTCTCACCCATAAGTGGGCACTAAATATTGGTCATGCAGGCACAACAGTGGGCACTGCTAAGGGAGGGAGGGAAGGCAGGGGAATATGGGGCACACAATCACCCACTGGGTACCACGTCCACTACTAGGGGGTGGGGATAAGGCTAGCTAGAAGCCCAAAACTGGCCTGCAGGAAATTTATCTGGGTAGTAAATCCTTACATGTACCCCAGCACTCTAAAATAAATGGAAAAAAAAAAGACTCAACTTAGAAGTCATACCCCTGCAGATGGATGGCCACATTACCACCAGTGGGTTCATCTTACTAAACAACAACAATATCAAGAACCAGGATCATGATTAAGCTTTCAAGTCCAACCATAAATCTCCTTGAACAATGGATGCCACTGTTAAACACCACCATCGTGCAATCCTCAAAATCCAGACTCTCATAAACTCTACAAAGCAAATAACCTCATTCCTTCAATAAATCATTTTCACACACATACACACACATGACATAGTAGGGGGAATTTGAATACTGATTAGATATTCCATTAGAGCAGGAACATGTTTATATTTTGTGTGTCATGCTATGATCAACTCTGGTCTTCAAGAGATACTGAAATATTTACAGATAAATTGGCATGCTCTCAGGAATTTGTTGCAGGTTAATTCCATGGGAAATAAATCAGATTGTTTATGAGCTGATACTTTTTGAAGCCAGGTAATGGTTACATGGGAATTGATTTTTTCTATTCTTTTTGCTTTTGTAGATTTTTGAACAATTTCAGAACATAAATTTACTATTTACATTATAATGCTAAAAAAAGTATTACAAATATGAGGGAATGTCTCTGAGTATTTTTTTCTGATCCCTTTCTGCGCCTTTTTCTTTTTTTGAGTTGAAATCTCACTCCGTCACCCAGGCTGAAGTGCAGTAGTACACTCATGGCCATCCCAGCGTCGACCTACTGGACTCCAGTAATCCTTCTGCCTCAACTTTCCAAGTAGCTGGAACAATAGGCATGGGCTACCATGCCCAGCTAATATATTTATTTATTTATTGTGAAGATGAGGTCTCCCCAAGTTGTCTGGACTGGTCTCGAACCCGTGGGCTCAGACAATCCACTCGCCTTGACCGCCCAAAGTGCTGGAATTACAGGCCAAACCACTGAGCCTGGCCCTTTTCTGCTCTTAATGCATGTAGAGGTAATCACCATCCAGAATTTAGCTATTTTTATTCTCTTCATTAAGTTCTAAAAAAATTACTTCCTTTCATATTCTTGGAATTTCTTATACTCTTTACACTCTTTGAGGCCCGTTCTCACTCTATCCCTGAAGTCACTGATCTCAAGGTGCTTTTTGCACCAGGTATTGGAATTACTTATTTCATACTAATTGCCATGAATTCACTTTTGTCTAGTCTTCAGTGCTGTGGCTCACACAATTAGCTGCATATTAGCTGGGACTACAGGCACGTGCTGGTATGCCAAGCTGATTGTTTTTATGTCTTTAGAGACGAGATCTCACTAAGTTACCCAGGTTGGTCACAAACTCCCAGGACCCTCCTTCCTCAGCCTCCCAATGAAGGGATTACAGGCATGAGCTACCGTACCTGGCCCAGTCTGCAGTTCTTTTGGGTATATATGTAGGAGCAGAATTGCTGGTGTGAGTTTTTTAAATATGTTAGTCCTCTGCTTATTACAATCTTCCAATGGCTTCCCACTGAGCTGACAGAGGTTGGCAACCTGTGGACACAATTGAGTTTGTCTCTTGTTTCTGTAGAGCCATGGGAAGGATGCCAGGGAGCTGGCACTTTGGTGAGGTTGGGAGACCCAGCTTGAGTGGCCTCCTCTGTCCCCTGTTCCCTGCTTCTCTGCCAATATCCGCCTCCCTGCCAACTGAGGTCCAATGCCTCATCACTCTCCAGGGCCTGAGCTGGTCGTGCTGGTGGGCACCTACTTTCCAGAGTCTCCCTTACTGGAAACTGCCAGGCACTGAGTGGTGGCATCTCCTGGGAGTTGGCAGGCAGCAAGCTGCCTAGCCTCTGGCCTGCTAAGATGAGAGCTGGGCTCTCAGGAGATAAAGGTTCCCTGGGATCTGGGTGTCACTGGAGCAGAGGGGAAGCTGACCCTGGTGGCCACTCCCAACCCAACCTCTCTGAACCTCCAGGCTGTGTCCTCTCAGAAGAGTAACTCTTTGCCCAGAAAATGTCCTCAGTAGCCAGGAGCAAAGGGTTTCCTCCACCCCAATGGCCCCTCCCAAGCCACAAGGCCATGGCGGGCTGGATATTTCACCCTCTTGTTTTATTTTACCTATTTATTTTTTCAGTCAAGGTTTCACTCTGTTGCCCAGACTAGAGGGCAGTGGCATGATCACAGCTCACCACAGCCTCCAAGTCCTGGGTTTAACTGATCCTCCCCCCTCAGCCTCCTGAGTAGCTGGGACCACAGGTGTGCGCCACTCCACTCAGTTAATGTTTTTACTTTTACTAGAAATGAGATCTCACCATGTTGCCCAGGTTGGTCTCGAACCCCTGGGCTGAAGTAATCCTCCTGCATCAGCCTCCCAAAGTGCTGAGACTACAGGTGTGCACCATTCCAACTGGCTAACTTTTTTTACTTTTATTTATTTTTATATAATACATATTTTTTATTTTAAAGTTGTGGGGTACAGTTAAGGGTTAGCTATACAAATATTCATTGTGTAGGTACCCTTGTTGATGAGGTGTGCCCTCCTTTCCCCAGACATTTTTTTTTATTTAGTAGAGACAAGGTCTTGCTATGTTGCCCAGGCAGGTCTCAGACTCCTGGGCTTCAACAGTCCTCCTGCCTCAGCCTCCCAAAGTGCTGGGATGATAGGCATGAGTCACCACACTAGGCCTATGCTGTCTTTAAGTGTCGTTTCCCACTTGTTCCCTTTTAGAACGTAAGACTCAGAAGATCCTGTCTGTGCTGTTCACGGCCCCAAACAGTCAGTGTTGAGCTCAAGATAAAAGCAAATACAAACGAAACCCCAAGCTGCCCCTGTGTGTTCAAGAAACGAGTAAAATGAATGCCAGACAGGAGAGAACAAGGCGAGTAAGAAAAGAAATGAGAAAAACAAGAAGACAACCGGGTGGATTTGGTACAAGTGAGGAGGCATTTTGTGGCTTCTCCCCTTGATGGGAGGCTGTGATCGATTTCCCCCCTATTCCTGGAGTTGGGGGTTTCCAGGACCTGAGGGTCTTAGGTGAAGGAAGCTGCACAGCGTTGACTTTCAGTCTCGGGGGGTTTCCCAAGAAGACCCAGTGCAGAGCCGGGGGGCTGGGTCTCACCAGTCACACAGGCACCCTCCCAGCCTCCAGGGGCCCCTGGCACAGGACATGTGGGGTCACAGCCAGACACAGACTCCACACAACCACACATGGCCACACAGTCGCCACCCCCCACCACAGCTACCATCCCACACACAGTTGCAGCCATCCGCAAGTTTGGTCATGTGCTCAAGGACAGCTGCCCACCATCACAACCTCACAAAACCATGGCTACACACGACTGCAGTCTCCCAGCCACACAACCACGCACACAGTTAGATTCCTGAAAATAACAGTCATATACACGATGACAGTTACTCTCACATACAGTCATCCACGATCACAGAATGCCACAACCATGTCTGCACACAACTACCACCTCACAGCCACACACACAGCCTAAAATGACAGTGGCATGTTGTCTGGTTATACACAGTCTGACACACACAGCTACTCACATGCACACGCTTCCTGTCATCACCCCACTCACCCCACTCACCATAGTCCACTTCTGGCTCACAAACCTTGTCTTCTCAGTAACTACTGAATGACCCTGTCATCCAGCTTTTGCATGAAGTCGTTCTCTGTGGGGTTGGGTTGGAGACAGGCTCTGAGTCCCACTCCCGGTCTGGAGCCCACTGCCATGGGTGTGGCCAGCCCCGGAGGGCACATCCCTCTTAGCATCCGCTAGGTGTGGACTTTGGGACCGCCTATGGGTGGGAGGGTCTGGGTGGGTGTGGCTATTGGGACCCCCCCTATTGGTGTGAGGGTCTGGGTGGGTGAGGCTCACTCAGGGCCACACCCTGCCGACGTCGGAATACTCACCCTCAGCACAACAGCACTGCTCCTCGAGGCAGACTTTGCTCGGCTGTCTGTCCTCCTCCAGGTAGTAGAACTGGGTGCAAGGTTCCTCTGAAGGAAAAGGTGAGGGGGTGGGGGCCAGAGGGCCAAGGCCTCCAACCTGAGACTGTGCCTGGGAGGCTCAGATCCCCAAGACCTGAAGACACTAGTCTCCAACTCTCAGACCCCTGGGACCCTCAGACCCCTGACTCTTAGATTCCCCTGTACTTTCCAAACCTCAACTCAGATCCATGGGACCCTCAGAGGCCCCAATGCTCAGATCCCTGGAATTCTTAGATCCTCCTTCTCAGGCCCTCCCCTCAATTCACATATACCTGGGACCCTGAGACCCTTAGATCCACTGGCTCCCCAACTGTCATCTGTGGGGCCCTCAGACCTCCAATTTGCAAATCCATGGGACTCTCAGACATTACCCTTCATATCCCTAGGATCCTTAGACCCTCAGACCTGGGACCCTGAGGCCCCCGGATCCACCAGACCCCCTACTCACAGGTTCCTGGGATCCTTAGAACCTCAACTCATAGATCCCTGGGACCCTCCAACCCCAAGACCAACTTTCTGAACTTTGGGGCCCTCAGACCCTCAGAACTCTTAGACCTCCAACTCACAGATGCCTGGGTCTCTCAGACCCTGGATCCACCAGGCCTCTACTCACAGGTCCCTGAAACCTTTACAAACTCAACTCATAGATCCTTGGGATACTCAAACCTCTGGGACCCTTCAATTCTCTTAACTTTGGAACCCTCAACCCTTGAGACTCTTAGACCTCCAACTTATAGATGCCTGGGGGCCTTAGACTCCCACCTCTCTGATTCCTGTAGTTCTAAGACCCTCATTTTCAGACCCCCAAGTCACAGATCCCTGGGACCTTTAGGACCTCAACTCATAGACCCTTGGGACACTCAAACCCCTGGGACCCACAGACTTCTGAGCTTTGGGACCCTCAAGACTCTTAGACTCCCAACTCACAGATGCCTGGGACCCTCAGGCCTACAACTCCCAGATGTCTGAGACCCTAAGTCCGTCATTTTTAGACTTCCCCAACTCATAGATACCCCAGACCCCTGGAACTATCAGATTCCCAAGTCACAGATCCCTAGGACCATCAGACCTCAGATCGTAGGTTGACAGCTCACCCAGCTTGTCATACGTGTAGACCTTGACTCCTCCGGGCTGGAGAAGTTCTGCATTAAAGTACTGGTGAACTTTGAAGGCTATGCCAGCGTCCTCAGAGGGTGAGATCTGAGGGGGAAGGAGTGTAGTGGGGTGCTATGGGAGGGAGTCCAGCATATGGTTCTGGGACTTGGCTCAGTGGAGGAGAAAATAAGGGATCAAGGAGGATTACAGGTGGTGGGGGAAGAGGAAGAGGTGAAGATGAACAAGCAACTCAGCAAATCCATTTTCTTTTTCTCTTGGCTCAGAGCAAATGACATTTCTCAGTCCCTTCCTTAATTAGATGTGGCCAGGTGCTATCTATGTCATAAAGATATCCCACAAAAAATTTTTGTTTCTTCTAGAAAAAGTGGTTCTTGCAGAAAAAGACCCAGGGCTGGTCTCGGGCAATCCTTTGCCTCCACCTCTCAAAGTGCCAAGAATACAGGTGTGAGCCACCATGTCCAGCCGATTTTCCATTTCGATGCCACTCATAAGGTTTTTTTTTTTTTTAGTGTGAATTATTATGTGACTATCATTGCAGGTTTTCCTATAGCTACGGCATTCCTTGGGATTCTCTCCAGTAGGTAATTTTTCTTTGCCCACAACAGCATGAGAGTTTGAGCTAAAGGCTTTACCATATAGAATGTACTTAGAGTGAGCTAATTTGTGGGTTAGTAAAGGCTACTCCATATTGATCAGAAAGTGAGGACCTACTAAAGGCTTTTTTCTACTGATTTCATGGCAAGTGCCAGATGGCTCCCTGTGATGTCTCCTGGTATATATATCTTTTCCCACATTGCATCAGAATTGGTGTGTGATATAGTTTGGATGTTTGCTTCCTTAAGTCTCATGTTGAAACATGATTCCCAGTGTTGGAGGTGGGGCCTGGTGGGAGGTGTTTATGTAATAGAACGGATGTCTCATGAATGGCTTCAGATGAAAGCTGGTTGTTCCAAAGAGCCTGGCACCACCTCCTCTCTCTTGCTCCCACTCTTGCCACATGATATACCATCTTTCTTTGCCTTCCATCTTGAGTAAAAGCTTCCTGGGGCTTCACCAGAAGCTGAGCAAATACCAGTGCCATGCAGAACCATGACTCAAACTTCTTTTATTGATAAATTACTCAACCTCAAGTATTCCTTTACAGTGATACAAAACAGACTGTTACAGTGTGTGACAAATATAACATGGAAGAAGTGAAAATATGTCTTTCTGAGGGTAAGTCATAAAAGGCATTGTACCTTCTGTGTTGGCTCATTTAGATGACTTGCTTTGAGGGAACCTGGTGCCATATTGCAAAGAAACTCAGCCCTATGAAGAGGGCTACATGAGCAGAAGCTGCAGGTCCCCTGACAACCAGCACTAACTTACCAGGTATATGAGTGAGCCATTTGGGAGTGGACTCTTCATCAGTAAAGGTTTCAGATCATTGTGGTTTGGCTGACACCATGACCAACTTCATGAGAAATCCTGACCATAACTGTAGAGCTCAGCTGATATTAATTTTGAAAATTCCAAGCCAGGATCGGTGGCTCAGCCCATAATCCCGCGCTTTGGAGGCTGAGGTGAGTGGATTGCCTGAGCCCGCGGGTTCAGGACCCACCCGGGCAACTTGGCGTGTCCTCAGTTCTACAATAAATCAAAAATTAGCCAGACGTGGTAGTACATGCCTGTAGTTCCAGCTCCCTGGAAGGCTGAGGCGGAAGGATCGCCGGAGCCCAGCAGGTTGAGGCTGTGATGGCCAGGAGTGACCACTGCCCTCCAGTCTGGGTGACAGAGTGAGACTCCAACTCAAAAAAAAATTTTGTAAATTCCTAATTTACAAAAGTTGTAAGATAATAAGTGTTTGGTGTTTGAAGCCACATTTTGGGGGGTCAGTTTTTGCACAGGAACTCACATCTGATGTGAGATCTCTCATGTTGTCTGAGGAATGGGACTAATGAGTGGCTTTCCCACAGTGACTACATTCATATCTGCCCATTAAGCATTCTTTTATGCATGGAAAGGTAAGAGTTACTAGTGAACATTTTCCTCAATGATTACACAAATAGAGGTTTTCTCCAGTGTAAGTTCTCATGTTTCTTAACAGATAAGAGATTTTTAAAGGCCTTTTCACAGTCACTGCATTCATAGGGTTTCTCTCTGTTACGTATTCTCTTGTGCACTGTGAGAGAAAAGCTACTACTGAAGGATTTGCCACACACATTACATCTGTGGGTTTTTTTTCTCCATTATGAGCTCTCATACACTGTGTCAGATATGAGCGTTTCCTGAAGACTTTCCCACAGTCACGATATTCATCCTAAACCCAGCAATATATGATGGCTGAGGGATAATCATTCATTCATTTTTGACGAATGTATCGTTATGTACCTGTGTGTTGGTATGGCTTTGATTTCTGCAACATCCCAGGCCCATGCCAACCTTGGAGATTGAGGAAATAAGATGGCAGGAGTTCACGGTCAGAATGTAAAAAGACCATCGCTTGTGTTTGTGGATTTAAGACACTCTCATGTCTTTACTTGACTTCTCGTGAAAAATCTCAGGAAAACGTGGTTTACTTAGTGACCCAGCAGGGGGTTTTGAAACTCCAGGAAATGCTGACATACACTGACATTTTCTGGGTAGCCCTCACCCTCCATCACATGCCCCATGATGCCCAGGACCTAGGTTGGCTGTGAGGCTCCAGGAAGCTAAAAGGTAACAAATTCAACTTCTGGTTAAAGGGAATATCTGACTCACTAGTATCCAACTTGTCAGGAACAGGTTTACCAGCCTTTCCTCCTCTGTGCATCCTTTTTGCTGAGAGGCTGGATACAGGGAAGCCTGACATGGGGAAGAGAAATGAGTCCCAAGAATCCAGGTGGGCTCTGTGGACAACACTCATACATCTAGGGGCTTCCCCCACCTGCCTGTGATCCACCATGTCCCACACACCCACCCCTGCAGCACCTACCTACAGCCTCACCCAAACACCCCCTACAGCTCTCCTAAGAAACCAGGTCACAGTCTGCCTCACCTACACCAGGAAATAGGGCTCAAGGATCTCACTGCACTTGGGGAAGAGATTATTCCCATTTCACAGATAAGGAAACTGAAGTTTCAAGGGCATCACTGTGTTTACACCACATTCATAGAAAGAAATAATGGTAGAATTCAAAAGCTCCTGCACATGTGCCACACAGGTAACACACATCCACAGACATCCAAACACCTATGTCCCAAATCCCAAGAACAACCCAATCGGACACCAGGGACTTCTGGGCGCCCGGGGCTCCACTCCTGCCTCTTGCCCTGCCTGACACCCCTCCCTAGTCCCATGCTGTGGAGTGGGAGCCTTCCAAGCCTGGACTCTGAGAACTGCTGGGACCCCACGACTCACCACCAGTGGGGTTAGGATGGTGGCTGTCATCCTGCGAGTCCACCAGCAGCAGGGCAGCCGGGGAAGCAGGATGCTCCTTCCTTTGGTCTCACGGGCTTTTGGGATGGTGCTTTTGAGGAAATGGGAAAACATCAAGTCCCCACAGCCTCGCTCTCTCTTGGGCTGCTGAGGATGAGCCTTCCTCAGCCTATCCATCTTGTCCTCTTTCACACCCATGCTCTGTCCCTCACCCTGGGCCTTTACTTTGCTGTGCAGGCCTTAATTCAGGGCCACATGAGGGCAAGTCTTCTCTGTCCCCAGTATGTCTCTGCTACCCCCACTTTGAGAACCTTGGTTTGGCTGACTTTTCGGCACCTGTTCCTGTCACTAACATGTTCTGTCTTTGTCATTCCCTGGGGACCCTGCACCTATCACCTATTATTCCTTCCACCTCCAAGCTCACCTTACTTGGGTGATGTCAGAGAGCCTCAGGGTCTCAGGAGTCCCTCAGCTCCAGGGTCCTTCGTCCTGACACACACCCCCAACCACTCATTCCATGGGTTCCCCCAGCCTTGGTCATCACCTGCACTGTGATCCCACCTGGAACAACAGTTCAGAAATTCCCAGCCCTAAACCCAAACTCCTTCCTCAACTTCCACCACATCAGCTCATTTTCTCTCACCACACATGTCCTCCGACCACACAAAGGCCTTGACCCACCCCCTCCTGCTTTCTTTCTCTTCCTCAGTCACTTCATCTCATACTTACTCAGCTCAGGGTTTCACGGCCTCTCATGACAGTCAATTTCCTCATCCCTACCCTCACCTTCATGCCAGCCCAGTAGAATGCCAGTCAGGCCTGACTCCAATCGTCTGCCTGCCCAGTGGTGACATTTGGGCAGATCAGCTGCACAAGGTGGTAATGCTGCCACCTCTAGAAGAACACAGTCACAAGTGAAAAGAACCCTCAACCCTGCAGGATGGTCCCATGGGTCAATGTGGCTTCCGCCTCATCAAACCTTCTGCCTTTTTTTTTTTTTTTTTTTGAGTCAGAGTGTGTCACTCTGTCACCCAAGATAGAGGGCAGTAGCACACTCACGGTCATCCCAGAGTCAACCTGCTGGGCTCTGGTGATCCTTCTGCCTCAGGTTTCCAAGTAGCTGGAACTAGAGGTGTGCACTACCATGCCCGGCTAATTTTTTTTTTATTTGTTGTAGAGACAAGGTCTCACCAAGTTGACCAGTTTGGTCTTGAACCTGCAGACTGAGGTGATCTACTTACCTCAGCTTCCCAAAGTGCTGGGATTACAGGTTGAGCCACCGAATCTGGCCTGTTCTCTCTTTAACCCCACACACTCTCTCCTCTCCCCTCTGAGATCACCAACTTTCTAAACAGCCCCGATGATCTGAGCCTCTCATGCTCATATCCTGTGCAGACTCCTGACACACAATGAAGTTAGGGCTGACAAGTGTGAGTAGCAGATATGGCAGAGGTGATAACGGGTGACTTCCAAGGCCAGATCTCAGAAGGCACTGCAGCTTCTGCCTTGGTCTTCTGGACGCTGCTGTAGGGGAAGCTGATTGCCATGTTGGGAAGGCACTCAAGCAGCCATTTGGGGAGGACTATATGGAGAGGAAATGAGACCTCCTGCCAATAGCCAGCCAGCTCCTACCTGACAGCCATGGGAGTGACCCTTGAGTACCTGTTGAGCCTTTAAGTGATGCAGCCCCAGCTGACAGCCTCTTGCAAGTGCCAAGGCAGAACCTTCCGGCCATGCTGTTCCTCAATTTCTGAATCACAAAAATCATGAGAAATGATAAATGATCACTGTTGTTTTATGTGACTAAGGTTTGGGATCATTTCTTAGGCAGTGACAGATAGCGAACCATTTCCCTCTCAGCAGATGACCCCACACTCTACTTCTCAGAGCAATAATCACAAGAGGGAATCTACTTCTTGTCTTGGTGCCAACACAGCAATCAGTGCCCTGCTCTCCTCCCTCCCTCCTGCTGCAGACAAGGAGCTACAACCCTCTCTACCGGGCCCAGCTCGGCAGCTCTGGCCTGGGGTCCGCCCTCCTGCCTTTGTGGAACCGTCAGTGCTTGAAGATCTCCCATGTCCCCTTTCCCTCCAAGCTCTCCCATGCTGCTGGACTCTTCCTCAGTCCAGCTGAGCCTGATCCAGCATCTTCCACAGCATCATGAACGTATCTTCAGGGCATGGGTGTCTTTCTGGTTACTGCCCCGTCAGGCCCTCATGCCCACTAGAGCTTTTCACTGTATCCTTTCCTCACTCCTTGCACATGGTGTGTTCTGGTTTCTCCTACTGTCTCAAGGACAAGACCCTTGATGGAATCACTGATGCTCTCATTCACAACAGGAGATGCAGGTTGCTACCTCCTGTCACCGCAACAGAGACTCGTGGCCCACGCTCTTCATGGACACAGCCACGTGGAAAGGCATTCTCACACACTGGGGACAACTCCCAAGGAAGGCAATTTGTCAATGTCAAGCCAAGCTGCAAAGACACCTGCTCTTTGCTATCAATCCCACCTCTTGGGATCTGTCTCAAAGATCCACAAATACTAAAAGGCACATGCAAGATTATTTACTGTGGCATTACTTAAAATGCAACCATATAAAAAAAGAGAAAAAGCACCTAGATCTTTTTTATGGCCCTCTTCTCCCTGTTTCTTCAAGGAGAATGGAATGGAAAGAGACCTAAATGGGGCATGATTTGCAAGGTATATCTTTTGATATCATCTTAACTTTGAACCAAATCCAAAAAACCATTTTTCATTTATTTACATATTTATTTATCTTTAGAGACAGAATGTTGCTCTGTTGCCTAGGCTGGAGTGCAGTGGCACAATCCTGAGTCACTGCAGCCTCCAACTCCTGGGTTCTAGTGATCCTCCCACCTCAGCCTCCTGAGTCATTGGGGCTACAGGTGCATGTCACTATGCCTGGCTAATTTTTTCATTTCTGTTATTTGTGGAGAAAGGGTCTCACTCTGTTGCCCAGGCTGGTTTCAAACTGTCTCCAGATGTTTGCACCAGTCATCTATTGACTGGAGAGGAGTGTTGACAGATGATGCTTCGCTCCTGGGTTCCTCTCTGCCTGAGCTGACCCCTGGCCAGGGCTGAGCCAGGGGCAGCTGTGCAGACCCTCAGCTCCAGCTCTGCCCAGGAATCCCCCTGCAGTTCCTGGTGCAGCTACCCTCAAAACATTTTCTACAGCCTTTATGCTTAAAGCTTCTCCTTGGCTGCCATGGGGCTGGAACCCCTGCAGCCTCCTGAGGGTACACAGCATTGCAGGGCATTCTCCATGCTCTCCTGTCCTCAGTTGTGCCTGATAGCATTGTCGGGATGGGACCTTATTAACTGGCCTCTGAAATATGCAGCTGGTCAGCCACACCGGGAGAACAGAATGGTCAGCACGACTCTGCCTGGCCTTGGCCAAATGTATTTGCTGTTTTCTCTGCAAAGCTGGGGCCATCGGATTTCTTCGGAGCCTCCCCTGTAACAAGAAGAGAGCATGGGACATTTCAGCAAAATGGAGGGTGGAGACCATCAGCTGTGGAGAGTTCTCAGCTCAGCTGAGCCTTCCCAGTGGCCCCTCCGTGGGGACATGTGTCTCCCATGGAGCCGTGCATCACGGTCATCCAGAAAGCTTCCTGAGACTCGGCTTTCTGGACTTGAACTCAAGGAGGTCTGGGGTGGGGTCCAAGAACCTGCATTTCTCCGTGTCCCCAAATGCTGCTGTGGCTACAGTTTCCACACATTGCGACTAGATCCCTGGCAGAGCTCGTAGGGGGATGCAGTTAAAACAACTCATCATGTAAAACTGGCAAACGGAGCATAGAGTTGCAAGGGCCCAGAAAGCTAACACTCTGCTCTATCAGCGACCTGTTACCTAATTGCTTTGCTGCCAAAGCTATGTGACTGATAGCGTCCTGGTACTGACTGTCAGTGTTTGCTTTCCTAAGACCGCATTTCAGAGACAAGTGATTAACAACACCCTGAGAGCCACTGGGTTGGTGTGGACATCTGCACTTCCAGGCTGTGGAAACAGCAACCCCCAACAGTGCCTATATCTGCATTTCAAGGTCAGGCAACTGACAGCTCAAACTCTCTAAACAGCCCTGACTGGGCTTTTATAAGGGGACTGAAAGAGAACAAAGCTGCTGGTTCTTCTTTAGGACCAACCTTTCATTCCTTTACCTCTAGTAAATTTTCTTAATCACTGGGCCCCTCCTCTCTTTCTCTTCATTCGCCTTGCCGTGGCCCCGTCCTTGACCAGTTCCCTCCTCCAGCCTCCTGAGGATGTCACACTCTTCTCCTCCCTGTCACTGTCAGCTGCACACATGCTGGTGCCTCCTGTCCCACCGTATTGGGTCGCGGGGTCCCAGCCTTCCCCTGTCTCCCAAGACCTCAGAGTTCTTTGTCTTTTTGCTGTAGGACACACCCTGGGATCCCATCTCCACATAAACTCTCCTGCTCATGCATAAAAACCTCAGAAACACTGTGTTTGCTGTCTACCTATTTCTAGTAAACTCACCTCGTAACAACTATACAGTGATAGACTCTTTTGATGAAATATTGCAAGAGGTGGTTAATTACCAACTTAGATTTGAAATCCTCTCTTTTTTTTTGAGTTGGAGTCTCACTCTGTCGCCCAGAATGGAGTGCAGCGGCTGCTCCCGGCCACCGCAGCCTCGACCTGCTGGGCTCCGGCGATCCTTCCGCCTCAGCCTTCCAAGTAGCCAGAATTACAGGCATGCGCTACCACGCCCGGCTGATTTTTGATTTATTGTAGAGATGAGGTCTCGCTGCCCAGGCGGGTCTCGAACCCACGGGCTCAGGCAATCCACTCACCTCAGCCTCCCAAAGGTGCGGGATTACAAGCTGAGCCACCGAGCCTGGCTGAAATCTTCTCTTAATCTAATCCAATTGGGAAACTCTGACCCTATGAAGCTGTTTAAAGACCTAATCAGTGCACTTTCTGAAACCTGCATTTTCCTATTTCTCATTTCATTCCTGTTGTCCTGGCATAAATACTAATACCACCCCTTTTATTACTCAAGAAGTCCCAGTTTGGAGGGGAAATTATTTGGGCTCTCTAGTGACAGGGCTCCTGTTATGTGCCAAGTTGTGTACTAAACGACTGGAAATAAACTTAATAAAGTCATTGTCCTCTTTATTTTCATCTTGAGGGGAAGGAAGATAAGATAAATGAATGAGTTTCTAATATAATGTCAAATGTAGTTATGTGAAGAACAAGAGGCAGAAAGAGAAAATGAGAGACTTCGTGGAGAAAGATTTGGAGGGAGGGAGCAAAAAAGGAAATTCACTACAATTAATAGTGATAGTGAGTTCAGTCAAGAAGTAACTGATTTTGATGTTTTACGAGATCTAAATATTAAAAAAAAAATGACCAAGTTTAATCATTCAAAATGATTAAGAATTTTCCTGGCCGGGCTCAGTGACTCAGCCTGTAATCCCAGCATTTTGGGAGGCCAAGGCAAGTGGATGGTCAGTGCTGAAAGGTTCGAAACCAGCCTGGGCAACTTGGTGAGGTCTCATCTCCACAATAAATCAAAAACTAGCTGGATGTGATAGCACATGCTTATAGTTCTGGCTACTTGGAAGCCTGAGGCAGAAGGATCACCGGAGCCCAGCAGGTCAACAGAGGATGGCTGTGTGTGTGCCAACGCACTCCAGCCTGGGCAATGGAGTGAGACTCCAACTCAAAAAGAAACAACAAAAAAAGAATTTTCCAAAGAGCAGAACAATTTAAATAGTGCAGGGCCTAATAATCCTAGTGACGTTAACTCGAAATAAGTACACACATGCACCCTCTTATAGTCTGTACAGACCCCAAACTCGCCAGGAGAGGCTGGCTTGGGAGAGAGGTGGACACAGGTTCCCCCATGATTGTGGAGCTTGTCCTGCTGATCCCACACCCGAGTTGCAGGCAGTGTGTGCCTAGCTGGGGAATATAGTGACTTCTGCGTCTGGGTCCTCTTTTTATGGAGGAAGGGAGGGGACAACATAATCATCAATAGTCCGTCCACAGGACACGCCCTGTCTCCCACCCATGGATTTTGAGGGATTCCTAAATCTTTATACAGAAACAAAACCATGTGGGGTGTGGACACTGCCAGATACTGTTGGCAGAAAGAAAATGTAATATATTGTGTGTTGGGGTGGTATTTGCTGTTAATATCTGACTTTTAGATATGTTTCCCTTTTCTCCCATATTTAATCGTCTTTGAATACATTCTACAGAAATAAGAATGGCAGTGTCTATACACAAATTTTCCAATAGTCTTTATTTTAAGAGGAAAAACTAAAGATCTGTTAAATGTTGAGCTATAAAAGAATGCCCAAACAGTTATTCACAGTGCTATAAAACATATCACTGTCATTATAAATTGCTATTTTGTGCAGTTACATTCATGTAATTACCAGTGAATTGAGCCATCTTACATTTTTCTGTTTTCTAATCATCTCACTTTCTCCCTAAGGTTTGACTTAATGTTGATGAACGTCCCTGACGTGGCTGACTTTGAATGAACTATTTCATTATTCCATTCTTATCTCTACAAGCTTGTTAGTTACTAATCTGGGTAGTTGTAGAAATGATTAAATTATGAATTCTATATAATTTGATACAATTAATTACTTTAACTCCTCTACCCAAATGCCAATACTTTAGGAAATGTTCACTTTTTTTTTTTTTTGAGAGAGAGACAAAATCTTGTTATGTTGCCCAGACTAGTCTAGAACTCCTGGGCTCAAGTAGTCTTCTAGCCTTAGCCTCCTAAAGTGCTGGGGAGACAGGCATGAACCATGGCTCCTGGCCTTCTTAGGAAACTTTTGATTTGATTTTTGCTTTCCTGACTTTTGTGCTACTATTGTCTTGAATATTAATTCTGCATATATTTTACTCTCTGGGAGACCTTTATAATACTACCCCATAAAACAATATTTATGAAAATTTATCTGTTCATTATCTTTTCTGTTTCTCTTCACTCTTTCCTGCATTTCCGGTTTTCAATCTGTGCTTACTTTCCTTTGGATGTGTAAATCCGCTGCAGTTTTTTTTTTCTATTTTAATTCTGTTATCAAGGAAACGTTTCCATTTTCACTCTTATGAAAGGAACTTTATTTGGGAGCCATATTGCTGCTGGGTATAGATTTTTGTGTTGATAGATTTCTTTTAGCACTTAAAAAAATGGTGTTCCATTGATGTCCATCTCATTTTATTTATGTTGAGATGACAGCTGACAGTCTTTTTCTTGTTTGTTTAGCCTCTGCATTATCCAAAATCTCTCTCTCTCTCTCTTTTTTTCCTCTCTGGCTTGTAGACCACGATATAGCTCATTATTGTTTCCTGTGTATTTACTTTGCCCAGGAAATTATGGAGCTGATTGAATCTCTGGGTTGATGTCTTTCATCAGTTTGGAATGTGCATGTGTATCTTCCTTTCCAATATCCATTCCTCCCCAAGTTCTCTCTACTCCCCTTTTAATCACATCCCACTTTTCTGCTCTGTCCTGAAGTTTTCAGCATTGCACACCACATACTTTGGGATATTTGTTGTTGAACTCTCTTCCACTTTAGTAATGTAGCCATTTGCAAGGTCCGAGCTCATTTTAATTTTTTATATTCTTTTTTATTTTGGGGTTTTTTTTAATTTTTGAGTTGAATTCTCACTCTGTTGCCCAGGCTGGAGTGCAATGGCACGCTCATGGACGCCGCAGCCTCGGCCTGCTTAGGCATTCCTTCCACCTCAGCCTTCCAAGTAACTGGAACTACAGATGCACACCACCACACCCAGCAAGTTTTTGTGATTTGTTTTAGAGACAAGGACTCACCAAGTTGCCCAGACTGGTCTCGAACCCCTGGACTCAGACTGGCCTCTCAAAGTGTTGAGTTTACAGATTGAGCCACCATGCCTGGCCAATTTCTTGTATTCTTAATGCCAGTTCTAAAATTAAAACACAGATAGTTTTAACTAAAAAAAAAAAAAGGTGGGACTGGACGCAGTGACTCACACCTGTAATCCCAGGAATTCAAGATCAGTCTAGGAAACATGACGAGACTGTAATATAAAAAGATAAGCTGAGTGTCATGGCAACTCATGGTAGTCCTGGCAACTCAGGAGGCTGCGGCGGGAGGATCTCCTGAGTCCAGGTGTTTGAGGCTGTGTTGAGCTTTGATCAAGCCACTGCACTCCAGCCTGAACAACAGAGTGATACCCCAACTTCAAAAAAATAATGAAGAAGAAGAAGTTTAAGAGTTGCTTTATGACCAATTAGGAAACAGGTTTTTTTGATACAAGAAAAAAATAGAATAAAATTATAACTTTGATCATATTAAGAGCAACTATTCATCAGTCAAAGGGTGGGTGCAAAACCACAGAAGGGAGAAGAGATTTGCACTACACATACCTGGTAAAGTACATCAAGCCAGAATATTAATATATAAAGAATTCCACCAAATGAAAAAAGACACTGAAAATTCATTTTAAACATGGGTAAATACATCAGTAGACACTACTAAACACACTATTGGCAACCAAATAGCCAATAAAACTGTCAAAAAATGTTTAACCCTTTTAGCTTTAGAAAAATATGAATAGAAATCTCTATGAGTTACTCTTATCATCCCGTCAGTTCAGCTAAAATGAAAAACACAGCAATACTAAGTGTTGACAAAAGTACAGATCAACCAGTCATTCATGTACAGTTAGTAGGGATCTACATTAGAATAAATTCACTTTACTTGTTCCCAGTCTGGATATACATTGAAATCATCTGGAAACCTTGAAAAACTAATGACTGTGCCCACCCCCATAAATTCTCTCTCCACTGGTGTTAGATGCAGCCTGGGCTACAGGAATTTTATATCTCTTCTAAAGATCTGAAGGACAGCCAAAGATGACACACCATCTCTCCAGGTGGTTTGGAGTCTGTGGTCATAAACCCTGGCTTGTATGAAACACACCTTGGGAGCTTTTCACACCTGGGCACCTTCCAGATCAAGTGTATCAGGATGTCTGTGGGAAGGGCTGGGACAATGGGATTTTTTTTTTATTTGCTTTTGTTCGTTTGTTTTAGTCAGAGTCTCACTTTGTCACATAGGCTGGAGGGCAGTGACCTGATCACAGCTACCAAAGCCTCAACCTGCAGGGCCCAGGCAATCCTCCTGTCCCAGCCTACTAAGTAGCTGGGACGAAAGGCACGTGCCACCATGCCAATTTTTTAAATTTATTGTAGGGAAGAGATAACATGATGTCGTCCAGGCTGTTCTCAAACTTCTGGGCTCAGGCAATCCTCTCATCTCGGCCTCCCAAAATTTTGGGTTCACAGGTGTGAGCCACCACACCCAGCTTATTTTTTTAAGAACTCCAAGTTCTCCACCCATAAGTCAAGAAGAAGGACACTTCCATTAGCAAGTCAGGTGTCTCAGGCTTTGCATCTCATTCCTATCACATGGTGAAGTTAAAAAGAACTGGTGCCTGGATCCCAGGCAGGATCAATTGTGTCTTCTTGCTGAGTGTGGGGAGGGAGGCATCAGTAGATGGAAATTACCCAATGATTTGAATATGCAGCTAATTGTGTCAGCAACAGCACTGAAGACTAGACAAAAATGAATTCATGGCAATTAGTATGAAATACGTAATTCCAATCACCTGGTGTAAAAAGCGCCTTGAGATCAGTGACTTCAGGGATAGAGTGAGAACTAGCCTCAAAGAGTGTAAAGAGTATAAGAAATTCCAAGAATATGAAAGGAAGTAATTTTTTTTTAGAGCTTAAGGAAGACAATAAAAATGACTAAATTCTGCATGGTGATTACCTCTAAATGCATTAAGAGCAGAAATGGGCCAGGCTCGGTGCTTTGGCCTGTAATTCCAACACTTTGGGAGGTCATGGCCAGTGGATTGCCTGAGCCCACGGGCTCGAGACCAGTCCAGGCAACTTGGTGAGACCTCATCTTCATAATAAATAAATAAATTAGCTGGGCGTGGTGGCCCGTGCCTGTTGTTCCAGCTACTTGGAAGGCTGAGGCAGAAGGATTACTGGACCCCAGTAGGTCGACACCGGGATGCCATGAGTGTACTACTGCACTTCAGCCTGGGCAACGGAGTGAGACTCCAACACACACACACACACACAAAAGAGCAGAAAGGGATCAGAAAAAAAAGCTCAGAGACATTCCCTCATATTTGTGAGACTTTTTTTTAGCATTATAATGTAAATAGTAAATTTTTGTTCTGAAATTGTTCAAAAATCTACAAAAGCAAAAAGAATAGAAAAAAAATCAATTCCCATGTAACCATTACCTGGCTTCAAAAAGTATCAGCTAGCCGGGCTCGGTGGCTCAGCCTATAATCCTGCGCCTTTGGGAGACTGAGGTGAGTGGATTGACTGAGCCCGCGGGTTCGAGACCCACCTGGGCAGCGAGACCTCATCTCCACAATAAATAAAAAAATCAGCCGGGCGTGGTAGTGCATGCCTGTAATTCCAGCTACTTGGAAGGTTGAGGCGGAAGGATCGCCGGAGCCCAGCAGGTCGAGGCTGTGGTGGCTGGGAGCGGCCACTGCACTCCAGTCTGGGCGACAGAGTGAGACTCCAACTCAAAAAAAAAAAAAAAAGTATCAGCTCATAAACAATCTGATCTATTTCTCATGGAATTAACCAGCAACAAATTCCTGAGAGCATGCCAATTTATCTGTAAATATTTCAGTATCTCTTGAAGACCAGAGTTGATCATAACATGACTGCAACATCACTGTGACACAAAATATAAACATGTTCCTGCTCTAATGGAATATCTAATCAGTATTCAAATTCCCCCTACTATGTCATATGTATGTGTGTGTGTAACAATGATTTGTTGAAGGAATGTGACTGTTTTCTTTGCAGAGTTTATAAGAGTCTGGATTTTGAGGCTTGCACAATGGTGGTGTTTAACAGTGGCATCCATTGTTCAAGAGATTTACGGTTGGACTTGAAAGCTTAATTATGATCCTGGTTTATGTTATTGTTGCTGTTTAGTAAGATGAACCCACTGGTGATAATGTAGCCATCCATCTGCAGGGGTATGACATCTAAGTTGAATTTTTTTTTCCATTTATTTTAGAGTGCTGGGGTACACATAAGATTTGCTACACAGATAAATTTCGCGCAGGTCAAGTTTGGGTTTCTAGCTAGCCTCTCCCCAACCCCCAGCAGTGGACGTGGTACCCAGTGGGTGATTGTGTGCCCCATATTCCCCTGCCTTCCCTCCCTCCCTTAGCAGTGCCCACTGTTGTGCCTGCATGACCAATATTTAGTGCCTACTTAAGAATGAGAACATACAATATCTTGTTTTTTGTTTCTGTGATAGTTCACTTGGAATGATGGTCTCCAGCGACTCAGCCATCCCACTCTTGGGAATATACCCAGAGAAACATAAATTGCTCTACCAAAAAGACAACTGCATGTATAAGTTCACTGCAGCACTAGTCACAATAGCAAAGACATGGAGCCAACCCATATGTCCACTGAAAGTGGACTGGATAAAGAAAATGTAGTATATATACACAGCCATAAAGAAGGACAACATCGTGTCCTTTGCAGAAACATGAATCTTTTTTTAGGAGGTTACCAAGCGGTGCAGGTGTAACCAAAGCCTACATTATAAAAATCAAAGGTGTTGGCTTTACTTATATTTTGTTTTCTTTGTCCTTTTCTTCCTCCGTGGAAGATTGCTTTGCCAGTTAATCTGTATAGGGTTGTCACTAATAATGGATTTTTTTTTTTTGAGTTGGAGTCTCACTCTGTTGCCCAGACTAGAGTGCAGTGGCTGTTCCTGGTCACCGCAGCCTCGACCTGCTGGGCTCCGGCGATTCTTCCACCTCAGCCTTTCAAGTAGCTGGAACTACAGGCGTGCGCTACCACGTC
>NW_007259876.1:42995-43882 GCF_000164805.1 Carlito syrichta
GGGGAGAGGAAAACCTATTCAGTAAATGGTGCTGGGAAAATTGGCTCGACCACATGCAGAAGATTGAAACAGGACCCCTATCTATCCCCATGCACAAAGGTTAACTCCAAATGGATCAGAGACCTAAATGTAAAACCTCAAACCATAAGAACCTTAGAAAAGGAAGGAAATACTCTCATGGAAATCGGAACTGGCATCCAATTTCTGTACAAAACCCGAAACCCACAGGACTTAAGAGAGAAGATAGACAAATGGGACCTTATTAAACTGACAAGCTTCTGCAAAGCCAAAGAAACCATCAAGAGAGCAGGGAGACAGCCTACAGACTGGGAAAAAGTCTTTGCCAACTCTAGGTCTGACAAAGGCTTAACATCCTGGATCTACAAGGAACTGAAGCGTACTGAAAAGAAGAAAACAAACAACCCCATTATAAAATGGGCAAAAGACATGAACAGACACCTCACAAAAGAAGACATTCGAGCAGCCAACAAACACATGAAGAAATGCTCAACCTCACTAATCATCAGGGAGATGCAAATCAAAACCACACTGAGATACCACCTAACTCCAGTCAGAATGGCAATTATCAACAACTCAAAAAATAACAGCTGCTGGAGAGGGTGTGGTGAAAAGGGAACACTTCTACACTGTTGGTGGGAGTGTAAACTAGTGCAACCTCTGTGGAAAGCAGTGTGGCGATTCCTAAAAGCTCTAAAAATTGACCTTCCATATGACCCTGCAATCCCCCTACTGGGAATATACCCTGAAGAACACAAATCACTCTATAAAAAAGATACCTGCACACGTATGTTTATCGCAGCATTGTTCACATAGCAAGAACCTGGAACAACCATGCTGTCCATCAAGAGGACTGGATTAAAAAAATG
>NW_007259876.1:43932-50893 GCF_000164805.1 Carlito syrichta
AGAGATGTGGTCTCGCCAAGTTGCCCAGGTGGTCTCGAACCCGCGGGCTCAGGCAATCCACTCATCTCAGCCTCCCAAAGGTGCGAGATTACAGGCTGAAACACCGAGTCCGGCACTAATAATGGATTATCTTCATATCCTAACCCCTGGGGGACTGCCCCCAAGACTAATTAACTTGTTTTTTACAGAGATATGACTCTTAGGCTATACAGACTCCTGTGACCACGAGGTAATGTAGACTATCTGTGTCCCAAAGATTATCTCAACCTCCCATGATCCATAGGTCATCCCAACCTTCTGTGACCGTTAGGCCATGTCAACCTCCTGTGACACTTACATCAGGCTGACCTCCTGTGACTCTTAGGCCAAAACAACTTCCTGTGACCTTAAGGTAATCCTGACCTCCTGTGACCCTTAGGTCATGCCAACCTCCTGTGACCCAAGGCCATCCTGACGTCTCAAGACCCTTAGATCATGCTGACCTTCTGGGACCTTAGGTGATGCTGATTTCCTGTGACCCTTAGGTCATGCCTATATCACATGCCCTCCTGCTTTGCCAAATGAAATAAACTCTTCTCTGCTCCTGAGCGCTGTTGTGTCAGTGTTTGGCTTTTTGTGCTTTGGGCACTCAAACCTAACTGTTGGGTTTCTACAACAATACATACCTGCACAGACCCCTTATCATTAGTAGTTGCAAATAGTGATAGTCAAGCTACATGAGAGGGGACCCCCAAACTCCCGGAATTTATTCACAAAAAATTGTGAATGTATTCTTAGCTGTTTAAACTTCAGTCACCTTCTAAATACTCTCCTTTTGAGGCAGTACACATATTGACATGCTTTTCCACTGCTCAAAACAGTTTTTGGATAGTTTTTTAATTCATCCATTTTGATGGCCTTTAATGCTTCTGCCAGTTTTTTTATTTTACCTCTTCCATATCAGCAAAATGTTTCCTTTGGAGAATTTTTTTCACCCAGAGAAGCAAAAGAAAGTTGCTCAGGGTGAGATCGGATGAATAGGGAGGATGAGCCATTGGGGGTCATGCCATCTGTGGTCAAAAACTGCTGAACACTCAGCACGGTGTGGGCAGGTGCATTGTCATGGTGGAAGAACTGGTCACCTCTTTGCCACAAGTCGGGACATTTATTCCACAATACAACCTCTCACTTCAATGTGAGCTGATACGCTGATGCCGATGGGTTCCTATCACACTTACCCAGCGGGGAAAGCCCCTACTGCAAGGGGCCTGCCCTCCAAAAAGATAATCCCATTTTTGGGGTCCCCTCCTTGTATTATGCTGTTTTAATTTATTACCCAGAACCCTAAGCTATTCTTTATACCTTCAATCTTCCACATAAAATATATTCATCTTAATACCAATTTGAGAAAAAACAACTTTCTGAATATACAAAAAAAGAAAAAAACAGGTGGCAGGAAGTTTCTTACCCTTCCTAGACCCAGGTCCAAATTGACACAATAACCATCAGCACCTGGCTTCCTCCCCAAAGATTAAGCCAGCAAGATTTATAGAAAGAAAATATCATGAGAAATAATAAGAAAAACCTGCATAGTCACTACATGGACCAAGGCTGTTGAGATTGTTTTTTTGTATTTCTCATGTTTTGGTTTTAGTTGTATATATATAAGGTGCACAGTGTGATGCTTCCACATACATATATGTAGTGAAATGATCACTACAATAGAGCAAATGAACCTATCCTGTCCTTGCTTAATTACTTTTGTGTATGTGTGTGCAAAGAGTGGCTGAAATCTACTTCTTTGGCAAATGTCCAGTATATGATACAATATGACTGACACTGTTTTTATGAGGTGGGAGTTTGGTATAGCCTGGCCATAAGCTGAAACTTCTACCTTGGTCTTTTTTCCCTAAATTGTTATTTACATATAGCTTATATAGAGAAAAGTGCACAAATCAGACCCATTTGTCTCCATGAAGTTTCAGAAACTGAACTCACCCATGCACCCAGCACCAAAATCAACAAATAGAATGTCAGTTTCATCCAGAGATATCTTCACTTCAATGCTAGCTGATATGCTGATGCCAATGGGTTTTTACAATAGAAAGGAGTCTGTTGTAAAAACACCAAGTTGATTTTGCCAACTTTCGTGTTTTGTGTGCAGGGAACCACATAGCACACACTATCTTGGGTGTGGATTAAGTCGGGGTTCTTGGGATCACTTGTCAGTGCTACATCAGTTGTTACTGATGAATTTTTATTGCTATGTGGAGTTCACCAGGTGCATAGACCACAGTATTGATTAATTCTCCTGCTGATCATTTGGTTGGCTTCCAGGCAGGCACTATAATGAATCCAGGTTCTGTGACCATCAGAACAGGTACACATGCAGAGGAGGAGCAGGGTAGAGGTGCATATAGCTTTAATAAATGCTACCAATGTGTTTTCCAAAGTGATTATTCCAATTTAAACCCCTGAGAGCCGATCACGAAGGACTGATTGCTCCATCAGCACTTGGGACAGCTGTCTTTTTCATTTTAGCCTAACTACTGTGTCAAGGTTTTTCCCCATTTTTTAATTATAAAGATATGGGGTACAGTTCAGGCTTAGGTATACAAATGTTGGTTATGCAGGTACCCTTGTGATGAGGTATGCCCCTCCATTCCCTAGCAGTTTCCCTCAACTGCTAATCTCAGTATTGCCAATACCTTTCTTATAGAGTTATGATAATTGTTCAAAGTCCACTTATGAGTGAGAACATATGGTACACTGTTCTTGGTTTCAGTAACAGACCACTGAGTATGATCAACTCTAAATCCATCAGGTTGTTATGAAAGTCCATATGTTTGTCCTTCTTTATGGCTGCATAATATTCCATTGTGTATGTGTATGGTTTTCACCCATTTTAAAAGTGGATTTTTATTATTTTGGTCTGTTTTTGCTTGAAAGACTTTGTATATTCTGGCTTGATATAGGATGTGTGAAGTGAAAAGTCCTTCTTTCACTCAGATTTTCCACTCCCCTCTCTCTTACTGCTGCCTTTTGAAGACTAGCAGCTCCTCATATGTCTTCATGTGTTCCAAATTATAATTTTCTCCTTTCTATTTTTAGTTTTATTGAATCAAAAGAAAAGACTGTCTCCTCATTCAGGGTGAAACTGCTCTTCTATATATTTTTTAATTCAAGTTACTCGCTGTGTTTTATATTTAGAACTGCAATTAAGAACTTAATAAAGTAAAATGAGGTTGAATCTAGCAAAAACAATAAAGTACCAAAATGGAAAGCAGTTCAAGAGCTAATATTCCAACCAAAGCGCGGGTTGAACAACATTTGAAAATTCAGAGCCAGGCTTGGTGACTCAGCCTGTAATCCCACGCCTTTGCGAGGCTGAGGTGAGTGGATTGCCTGAGCCCGCGGGTTCGAGACCCGCCTGGGCAGCGAGACCTCATCAACAAATAAATCAAAAAGCAGCCGGGTGTGGTAGCACGCGTCTGTTGTTCCAGCTACTCGGAAGGCGGAGGCGGAAGGATCGCCGGAGCCCAGCAGGTCGAGGCTGCGGTGGCCGGGAGCGGCCACTGCACTCCAGTCTGGGTGACAGAGTGAGACTCCAACTCAAAAAATAAAAATAAAAAATGAAAATACACAGGCACACTCCAAACTGATGAAAGATGGCAGCCCAGAGATTTGATTAGCTCCACATGTCCTGGGCAAACTAAATACACAGGAAACAATAATGAACTACACTGTGGTCTACAAACAAAAAGAAGAAGGAGAAGGAGAAGGAGAGAGAGAGAGAGAGAGAGAGATTTTATAAAATGCAGAAGATAAACAAGAAAGAAAAAGAATGACAGCTTACAATTAAACATAAAGAAAATGAGATGGACATCAATGGAGCACCATTTTTTTTTTTTTGAGTTGGAGTCTCACTCTGTCACCCAGGCTGGAGTGCGGGCTGGGACCGGAGACTTCCACACACGAGTAGAACGGCAGCAGTGGGGCGGGGGCGCAATATCTGGCCTTGCGTGGGACTGAAGTTCCCGGGCCTGCCCCCCAGCGCGGTTGGTGGTGGGCTGGGGGATGGGGGTAGCGAAGTGATAGCCTTTTTGGGGAACTCACGTTTCAGAGAATCTCACAAGTTCACCTATGCCGTCGCCATCTTGCCCCGTCTCCTCCATTTTTTTTTTTTTTTGAGTTGGAGTCTCACTCTGTCACCCAGACTGGAGTGCAGTGGCTGCTCCCGGCCACCGCAGCCTCGACCTGCTGGGCTCCAGCGATCCTTCCGCCTCAGCCTTCCGAGTAGCCGAAATTACAGGCATGTGCTACCACACCCAGCTGATTTTTTGATTTATTGTAGAGATGAGGTCTCGCTGCCCAGGCGGGTCTCGAACCCGCGGGCTCAGGCAATCCACTCACCTCAGCCTCCCAAAGGCGCGGGATTACAGGCTGAGCCACCGAGCCCGGCTGGAGCACCATTTTTTAAGTACTAAAAGAAATCTGCCAGCCCAGAAATCTGTATCCATCAGCAATATTGCCTCCAAATAAAGATCCTTTCACAAAAATGAGAAAGAAAACATTTTGTTGAAAACAGCAGTAAGATAAAAAACATATATAAAATAGTGAATTTTCAAGTCTAAAGGAAAATGAGCACAGATTGAAAACTGGAAATGCAGGAATAAATGAAGAGAATCAGAAGATAATATACAGATAAATGTTCATGAATATTGTTTTATGGAGTAGTATCAGAAATGTCTCCCAGAGAGTAAAATGAACGCAGAATTAACACAAAAATCTGGAAAGGTAAAAGTTGAATTAAAAGTTTCCTAAGGTTTGAGCATTTCGGTGGAGGAGGTTAAAGTAATCAAGTATATCAAATTATATAGGGTTCATGACTAAGTCATATCTAAAATTCTGATGTTAACTGCAAATACCACCCCCCAACACACAACTGTATTACGTTTTCTTTCTACCAACCGTATCTGACTGTGTCCACATCCCACATGGTTTTGTTTCTGTATAAAGATTTAGGAATCCCTCAAACCCCATGGGTGGGAGACAGGGCGTGTCCTGTGGACTATCCGATGATTGTGTTATCCCCTCCCTTCCTCCATAAAAAGGGGACCCAGATGCAGAAGTCACCACATTTCCCAGCTAGCCACAGGCTGTCTGCATCTCAGGTGTGGGATCAGCCGGGCAAGCTCCACAGCCATGGGGGAACCTGCATCTACCTCTTTTCCAAGCCAGCCTCTCCTGGTGAGTTCGGGGTCCATACAGACTACAAGAGGGTGCATGTGTGCACTTATTTCTTCTGCCAAACCTCTTTAAGTTAGCAGAGAGTTGTTCGTAAAACAAGAGAATCTCTAATGAAAAACCATTTCCTAGGTGCTCGTGTTTGTTGAGTAATATTCCAAAAGGTCTACTTTTTTGTACATGAGGCTGCCTTGGGATAATAGGTCAGATTTTCTTTTTAAATCAACATCACTAATATCATTTGGTTCTGCATTATTCAAATTGTCCCCCTCTTAGGAGAATCTATATCCAGAAAGCTCTCTCCACAACCTGTATCAATGGTGCTCCATGGATGTCCATCTAATTTTATGTCAAATGTCAGCTGCCAGTCTTTCTTCCTTCTTTGTATTCTCTAAATTATTTCTGTTTTCTTTGCTTTGTGATAGTGTTGCACATCGCTTACTCTGTATTTATTTAGCACAGGGAATGTGGAGTTAATTGGACCAAAATGTGCCTGATTCTGTCTTTTTCTTTAAATTGTGGTTCTCTGGGCAAATATAAGTTAGTCCTTGCCTAAACTCACCTCACTATTAACTGTAGTGAATTTTTTTCTTCTCTCCCTCCTTACATCCCTCTTTCCTCTAAGTCTCTCTAACTTTTTCTTCTTTCTTGCTCATCACAGAACTTAACTATATCCCACATTATATCAGAAATTCGCTCATTAATTTATCTTGTCTTGAGTAATAAAAGGGGTGAGTTTAATATTTACGAGGACAATAGAAATGAAAGAAGTAGGGAAATGCAGGTTTCAAAATGAAAAGTACACTGATTGGGTTTGCATTTTAAACAGCTTAATGGGACCGGAGTCTCCCAATTGGATTAGATCTAGAGAGGATTTCAAATCTTAGACAGCCATTAACCACTTCTGGCAGTATTTCACCAATGGTGTTTCTGAGGTTTTTATTCATGAGCATGAGAGGTTTAGGTGGAGATGGGATCTGCTGGGGAGTATTTAAGGACTGAAGGGTGGGTGGTTTCCTGGGAGACCAGGGGGCCAGGGTGTGTCCTACAGCAAAAAGACTAAGAGAACTCTCAGGTCATGAGAGACAGGGGCAGGCTGGGACCCTGCATTCCATTTCGGTGGGTTAGAAGACACCAGTGCATGTGCAGCTGACAGTGATGGGGAGGAGAAGTGTGTGACATCCACAGGAGGAGGGAGGAGGGAACTGGTCCAGGACTGGGCCATGTCTGGAGGTCAGTTCTTGACTCCAGCAGCTGGAGGAGGACTCAGGATCTAGTCTTAGTGTATGGAGCCTATAGCCGCAGTGGCATTTGGGGACACAGAAATGTAGGTTCTTAGGCCTCCCCCCAGACCTTCTTGAGTTCAGGTCCAGGCATAAAGTCTCTGTTGTCCTGGCATGAAGTCTCAGGAAGCTTTCTGGATGACTGTGACACACAGCTCCATGG
Organism: Carlito syrichta; assembly: GCF_000164805.1. Lineage (NCBI taxonomy): Eukaryota > Metazoa > Chordata > Mammalia > Primates > Tarsiidae > Carlito > Carlito syrichta. Next base: position 50,605 of record NW_007259876.1, read on the forward strand.
AAGACATGTCCCCAGGGAGGGACCAGTGGGAAGGCTTGGCTGAGCTGAGAACCCTCCACAGCTGATGGTCTCCATCCTCCATTTGGCTGAAATGTCCCATGTTCTCTTGTTACAGGGGAGGCTCCAGAGTAATCCGATGCCCCTGGCTTTGCAGAAGAAATGGCAAATGCAAATGGCCAAAGCCAGGCGGAGGTGTGCTGCCCGTTCTATCCTCCCTGTGAGGCTGACAAGTTGCATATTCCAGAGGCCGGTGACTATAATAAGATCCCATCCTGCCAATGCTGTCATG
>NW_007259876.1:50913-52960 GCF_000164805.1 Carlito syrichta
TCTTGCCAAGTTGCCCAGGCAGGTCTCGAACCCGCGGGCTCAGACAATTCACTCACCTCACCCTCCCAAAGGCACGGGATTACAAGCTGAGCCACCGAGCCCAGCTACCTAGGCCTTTCAAAGTGCTGGAAATATAGGCATAAGCTATCATGCCCTAATATATTCCGCATGATTTTCTTTTGTTTTCTTGAGTTAGGGTCTCACTGTTGCTCAGGCACTCATGACTCACCACAGCCTTGACCTCCTGGGCTCAGTTAATTCATCTACCTCAGCTTCCTAGTAGCTGCAGGTGTGCTTCACCACACCTAATGTTTTTATTATTATTTACTTTGACCAGCAGTATACCTGACAGATGATTTTTTGTAGACACAGTCTCGCTATGTTGCCCAGGCTGGTCTTAATCTCCTAGGTTCAAGTAATCCTCCAACCTTAGCCATTCAAAATGCTAGGATTACAGGTGTGAGCCACCGTGCCGAGATTTTATTGATTAGAAACTGCGGCAGCCCCTGGCTTTGCAGAAATGGCAAATGCAAATGGCCAAAGCCAGGTGGAGGCGTGCTGCCTGTTCTGTCCTCCCTGTGAGGCTGACAAGTTGCATATTCCAGAGGCCAGTGACCATAATAAGATCCCATCCTGCCAATGCTGTCATGGACATGCGAGGGCTGGAGGGCTTGGGGACGCTCCCGCAATCCTGGGTCTTCAGGAGACTGCAGGGCCTCCAGCCCTCTGGCAGCCAAGGAGAAGCTTCAAGCCTGCTGTCTTTAGAAAATATCTTGAGGGTAGTTGTACCGGGAATTGCAGGGGGATTCCTTGACGAAGCCGGAGCTGAGGGTCTGCACAGCCACCCTCAGACCAGCCCTGGTCAGAGGTCAGCTAAGGTAGCAAGGACCCCCGGAGTGGGACACAGTCTGTCAACTTCCCCCTCCAGCCAAGAGGTGACTGACACAGACATTCGGAGACAGGCCTGCACAGTGAAGAAAGCCAGGCAGAGACTGGCCCAGGCCTTGAGGGTGCACAGGCTGGCCAGGGAAGCAGAGAGTCAGAGCCTGGAAGGAAATGCTAAGTGGAGGAGGAAGAGGGTAGGGCGGTGCTGAGGCAGGGTGTGGCCCCGGGGAGGGTCCAGCATGAGGGGTCCAGGATTTTCTGTCTTTTAAGGGCCATCCTCTTTCCCCCTCCAAAATGGGACCTTTTGTGATTCCCAGACTGGTATTTATTAAATGCATTTGGAAGGCAACCAGTGTGAAGACTGGATGGTTTTGTGGCGAGAAACTGGGTTTCATGGGCCACAGAAGGGGACCCTACACCCCAATTGTACACCTCAATTTTGCAATGGTTTTTGTTAGATTAAATTATACAGGGGTCATCTGGGGTGAAGGATTATTTATAGTCTTGCAGCTGCATTTTTTAAAAAAAATTGAATCTCACTCCATTGCCCAGGCTAGAGTGCAGCGGCATGCTCATGCCCACCCCAGCATCGACCCGCTGGGTTCTGGTGATCCTCTCACCTCAGCCTCCCAAGTAGCCAGAAGTACAGGAGCGTTCTACCATGCCGGGTTAATTTTTTGATTTGTAGTGACAAGGTCTCACCAAGTTGCCCCAGCTGGTCTCGAACCCCTGGGCTCAGGCGATCCTCTAACCTCAGACTCCCAAAGTGCTGAAATTGCAGGCTTGAGCCACCATGCCTGGCTGCATTTTTAAAAATAATTCATACTTTCAAGGATGAGTTCATACCTTCACAAATAAAGTATTTTTTAGTGCTAAAAAAGTTTTTTTTGAATTGGGAGTCTCACTGAGTTGCCCAGGCTGGAGTGCTATAGCAGGATGATCCTGGCTTACTGCAGCTTTGACCTAGGTTCCAGCTATCCTTCCACCTCAGCCTTCCAAGTAGCTGGAACTATAGGCACATGCCACCATGCCCAGCTAATGTTTTTTTCTTTTCTTTTTCTTTTTTTGTTGAGTTGTAGTCTCACTCTGTTGCCCAGACTGGAGTGCAGTGGCCGCTCCTGTCCACCGCAGCCTCGACCTGCTGGGCTCCAGGGATCCTTCC
>NW_007259876.1:53086-58138 GCF_000164805.1 Carlito syrichta
TGGGCTGGTCTCGAACCCAAGGGCTCAGGCAATTCACTCACCTCAGCCTCCCAAAGAGCTGGGATTACAGGCTGAGCCACCGAGCCTGGCCAAATCGAGATATATTAACATATGCATTCCATGTTTCCTATTTTTGTGGTGAGAGCTCTGAAAATCTACCTTTTTGGCAATTTTCAAGTATACAACATTGTTATTCTCTATGTCTCCATGTTGTGCAATGTGTCTCAAATTTAATCTTCCAGTCTAAATGGAATTTTGTATTCTTTGAGTTTCTCAGCATAAAATAATGCTAAGCCAAGGTGATATGTTAACTATCTTGATTGACTCTATCATGAGTACATAAATCAAAACATCGCAATGTGCCTCATATCTAAGTGTCAATTTAAAAAGAAAACTTTAAGTAAAACTCATAGCCAAATATAAAAATCAACATTATGTATTTATTTATTTATCTACCTATTTATTTACTTATTTATTTATTGAGTTGGAGTCTCCATCGCCCAGACTGGAGTGCAGTGGACACTCCCGGCCACCGCAGCTTCAACCTGCTGGGTTCCAGTGATCCTTCCGCCTCAGCCTTCCAAGTAGCTGGAAATACAGGCGTGTGCTACCACACCCGGCTAATTTTTTGATTTATTGTAGAGATGAGGTCTCACCAAGTTGCCCAAGGGGGTCTCGAACCCGCGGGCTCAGGCAATCCACTCACCTCAGCCTCCCAAGGCGTGGAATTACAGGCTGAGTCACCGAGCCCGGCTGATTATTTCATTTTATATTTGATTTTTGTTGTCTGTATTATTTAAAGGCTGAATGTATAACACAATAGTAAATCTACATTGATGAACACAACATATCATGATATCATTTCTGACAACTACAACATTAATAGGGGTGTGAAAAAAATGTGGTTGTGGAGAATTACTTTTGGTGTGCTAGTTGTGGAGTCCCTCAGACCCCTTCAACTTTTTTTTTCTGACTGAGAAAACAGGACCTGACTGCTTTCTGACCCAGTCGACTGTGTGCTTGCCCCTGTGGGCTTGGACCAACACTGGGGTCTGAAAGGTGCCCAGGAACATTCCAAAGTATTGATAACATTCTGGGTTTTCCCTGAAACCATGTTGATCAAACACACTGCCAACATGTAGAAACTAGCTGTGCCCCTGGGCCAATTTTAAAAAATACTCACATTAACCCCATAATCCGTCCCTTTGTGGTCCTGCCTGGGTAGAACATTTCCCTTCTCACTGTACTTGACAGGAACTACTCTTCCCTGATAGAAAATTTGGACTGATTATCCTGCAAGTATCCTTCAGATGCTTCTGTCTCTGGAATCCCCACAGGTCCCGTCTTGGGATGCTTTGGAGTAGTCCCTTGTGGGAACTCCTGAATTGGCTCTTGTGAGGTGACTGCAGCAGCGGGTTTGGCCATATGGAACACAACCAAAGTGAAGTTCAACTCATGCTAGATTCTTATAAATTTGGGATGTAAATTGCAATCTCTATGGGAGGAACCAGAAAGATAGCTAAAAACTATACGAATATAGTAGGCCAGGTGGTGCATGGCTGATTCCTGTAATCCCAGTGCTTTGGGAGGCTGAAGCTGGAAGATCACTTGAGGCCAGGAGTTTGAGACTAGCCCGGGCAACATAGCAAGATCCCGCCCCTAAAAAGAAAGAAACAATAGACTTTAAGCCACAAATAGCGACAAAAAACCAACAAGGTCATTATAGTTGACCCACGAACAACACCAGTTTGAACCGCATGGGTCCACTTATTACATGGATTTTCCTCCACCTCCTCCATCCCTGAGACACCGTTACCAGCCCTTCCTTTTCCTCCTCTTCCTCAGCCTACTCAATGTGACGATGACAAGGTAAAGACTTTTATCACAATTAATTAACAGTAAATCCACTTAATTAATAGTAAATCTATTTTTCTCCACTTAATTAATAGTAAATCTATTAATTAACAGCTTCCCAAGGTGCTGGGAATATAGGCATAATCCTAAAATTATTTCCTTCATTTTGTCTTTGGAAAATTCATTTAAAGTGCTTAGGCATACAACTGATTTTTGCATGTTGAGCTCATATCCTGTAACTTTGCAAAATTTGCTCTAATAATTCTGTTGAGTAATCTATTAATTAATTCCACTTAATTAATAGTAAATCTACTTTTCTCCCTCATGCATTTCTTAGCAACATTGGTTTCTTCAACTTATTTTATTCGAAGAATATAGTATACAACACATGACATAAAATATGTGTTCATCAACTATGTTATTTGGAAAGCTTCAAGTCAACATAAACTCTTAGTAGTTAAGATTTTGGGGAGTCAAAGGTTATATGCAGATTTTCAACTGCTTGGGGGTGGTCAACTTGTTCAAGGGCCAACAGTATGGGAGGGGGCATCCACAAACCTGAAATTATCTTTTGGAGGGTGGGCGCTTTGTAGTACAGGCTTCCCCTGTAGCATCAGTTACCAGCTAGCATTGTTGTAAGAGGCTGCATTTGGCTTCAGTGAATTTTTTTTTGGAGATTCCTTCAACGTGTTTGCCCATTTCATGATGGGTGATTTATGAGAGCACCTGCCCACATCACACTGAGTTTTAAGCAATTTTTTACCTCAGATGGCACGAACCCCTTGCCCTTCCTATTCACCTGATCTCACCCTAAATGACTCCCCCCCCCGATGAAAAAAGTCCTCAAAGGAAAATATTTTGCCAATGTGAAAGAGATGAAAGAAAAAAAATGGCAGAATCTATAAAAGGCATCAAAATTGATGTATTTAAAAACTGTTGTAAGCAGCGAAAAAAGTGTCTTGATAGGTGTGTTGCATCAAATGGAGAGTACACTGAAGGTGACTGAAGTTTAAATATGTAGGAATAAATACACATTTTTTTGTAAATAAATTGTAGGGTTTTTCGAACCTCTTCATATGCTGATAAAAGTGTCAGTTCTTCAAGAAGAAACAAAGCTATGAAAACATGCTCACCAAACCACAGAGCCCAGGAACATAAGAACCAAAGGAAGCCGTAATTTAAGGTAGGAAATAGTTGACAAGAGTTGGAGACATCAATACTCCTATTGCAACTATGGACAGACCCTCAAGTCAGAAGATCAACCATGAAATAGGGAATTTACACAAACTCTAGACCAACTAGATAAGAATGGATATAAGTGAGATAAGAAATTTAAAAACCATAGAGAGAATCAATGAAACCACGTTTGTTCTTTGAGAAGAAACAAACTGACAAAACTTTAGCTAGACTGTCTCGGGAAAAACAGAGGAGATGCAAATAAATGATATGAAAGTGGAGACACTATAACCAATCACACCAAGATAAAAAGGGTTATAAGAGTTTCACAATGAAGAACTGCACAAGAATGAATTCCTAACTCACACGAAATGGAAAAAAATTCTTAGACATACATAATTTACTAAAATTAAATCAAGATGAAACACAAAATTTGAACAGATCCATAATAAGAATAAAAGATTGAATTAGTAATAATAACCTTTCTACAAAGAAAAGTTCACAACCAGATAGTTCACTGGTGAGTTCTACCAAATCTTTATCAAGTCCTCTAAAAAACATAAGAGAAGGGACTACTTTCTAATTTATTCTGTGAGGCCAGCGTTTCACTGACGCCAAGCTAGAGAAAGACACTACTCAAAAAGAAAACTGTATTCCAATATCACTAAGATAATAGATGCAAAAACCTCCAACAAAATACCAGCAAACCGGATCCAACAGCATATTAAAAACATTATATGGCATGCTCAAGTGGACATTACCCCAGGAATTCCAGGGACATCTAACTTTGTAAAGTCAGTCAGTGTAATGCACCACATTAACAGAATATGAAAACAGGAAACAAACGTGTGTTTTAAAAAAAATTCAGGCCAGGCTCGGTGGCTCAGCCTGTAACCCCGTGCTTTGGGAGGCCAAGGTGAGTGGATTGCCTGAGCCCGTGGGTTCAAGACCCACCTGGGTAACTTGGCGAGACCTCATCTCTACAATAAATCAAAAAAAAAAAAATTCAGCAACAGCATTTCATTTGACAAAATCCAACACCCTTTCATGAAGGAAACATTTCAGAAAACTCTGAATAAGAGGAAACTCCCTCAACACAATAAAGGACACAAATGAGAAATCATAACTAATATCATACTTGATAGTGAAGACTGGTTGCTTTACCGCAAAGGTCAGTACCAAGACAAATAATTTATTTTCACTTTGTTATTAAATATTGTTCTGGAAGTTTTAGATACAGAAATTAGACAAAAAGAAAAAATAAATAAAAGGCATCCAAATTGGAAATTAGTGAAATTATCCCTATTCTCAGATGACATGATCCTATATACAGACAATTCCAAAGAATTCACTCAGCAGTATTATTAGAGCAAATTTTGCAAGGTTACAGGATATGAGCTCAACATGCAAAAATCAGTTGTATTTCTAAGTACTTTAAATGAATTTTCCAAAGAGAAAATGAAGGAAATAATTTTAGGATTATGCCTATATGCCCAGCACTTTGGGAAGCTAAGGTGAGAGGATTGCCTAAGCCCAGGAGTTCAAGATCAGTCTGGGCGACATAGCAAGACCTTATCTCCACAATAAATAAAAAAATAAGCCAGGTGTGGTGGTGTGCACTTGTAGTCCCAGCTACTGGAAAGGCTGGGGCAGTAGGATTGCCTGAGCCTGGCAGGTCAAGACTGCAGCAGTTGTGATTGTGCCACTGTACTCCAGCCGAGGCAACAGAAATTACAGTCCAAAACATAAACAAAAGAAAGAAAATATTTTTATTTACAGTAGTATTCAGAAGAATAAAACACCGAGGGATCAATTTAATTTAAGATGTGAGAGATTAGTACGCTAAAAACTAGGTGGCTCAGCCTGTAATCCCACGCCATTGGGAGGCTGAGGTGAGTGAATTGCCTGAGCCCACGGGTTCGAGGCCCACATGGGCAGCGAGACCTCATCTCTACAATAAATAAAAAAAAATCAGCCGGGCGTGGTAGCGCATGCCTGTAATTCTGGCCACTTGGAAGGCTG
>NW_007259876.1:58212-66625 GCF_000164805.1 Carlito syrichta
ACCCAAAAAAAAAAAAAAAAAAAAAAAAAAGGAATTGGGAGGATAAGAAGGGGGGTCAGGGATGAGAAATCACCTACTGGATAAAACACTCACTCATGAAGGAGGTGGGTCCACTTAAAGCCCGGACTTCTTCACCGCTATACAAAGCTGCCAAAAACCATTTGTGACCCTAAAGCTATTCAAACAAACAAACAAAATATATTAAATTCTTGGTATTCCAAGAAATGCCAACGATTTCCTAAAAACAGGTAAGTAACCTAATGACTCTAGTCATGAACTTGACACCAGATGACATTTTGAGTCAAATAAAAAAGACTTACTAAAAATAATAAGTGGATGACCCAAAGTTGGGGAGAGATGGCTTCTCTTTCTTCTGCAGGTATTAGAGCAGGGTGTTGATGTCTTGAGGGTGCCAAGGAGTGCAATACTACCCTAGGATAAGGAGGCAGCCATTTGGGGAAGCACTAGGGACAGGTGGGGTGGCCCAGCCATCAGCATTCTCAAGAGGCCCCATCATTCATGGAAGTCCTGAGCTACCCTTCTCAAGTGGACCTTGGTGAAACACGGGACGCGGTCCCAGACCCTTTCTCAACACCAGCTGCCCATTGGCATCCCCTGTGTTACTTTTTTTGAGACCCAGGAGTGGGTAACTTAGGGTACAGATCCAAAGTATTTCTGATCACAGCCAGAGTTGAGAGCCAACTTCTGAGCTCTCGTAGGAAAGCTTTTAGACTCGAAAGCAGGCATGTCCAATATGCAGCCCATGGGCTGTCTGCAGCCCAAGATAGCTAGCAGTGCAGCCCCACAAAATCATTTAGTGTCATGTGTGACCCCACATGTAGTTTCATTTTTGAAGTTCACAATCATGCCTTATTCATGACATCGCTTTTTGGCAGCATGTACATTTGTGAGCAACTGTTTTCAATGAAGAAACCCATGAAGAGCAAAATTCGAGCAAACATTTCTGATGAGCACCTTGAGCACTCACTAAGAATTGCGACCACTTCCATAGAACCAGGCATTGATACATTCACTTTGCAAAAACAAGGTCAAATTTCCCACTAGTTTTGTATCATTCTCATTTTTAAAAAAACTTAATAATAAAAGTGTTAAAAACAAAAGAAGTCTTATCTTTTATAGACACTAACTATGTGTATATAAGACAATTCTCCTTTACTCAGTGTGGCCCAGGGAAAAAAGCTGGACACACTTGGCTCTAGCAGTACCTGGAAGCATCTTTGAGTTGTTAAAATCTGCCTCATTTAGCCAGGCACGGTGCCTCGAGACTGTAATCCCAGCACTTTGGGAGCCTGAGGTGAGAGAATTGCCTGAGTCCAGGGGTTTAATACCAGCCTGGGAAACTTAGTGAGACCTCGTCTCTACAGTAAATAAAAAAATTACCCAGGCATGGTTGTGCATGCCTGTAGTCCCAGCTATTTGGAAGGTTGAGGTGGAAGGACTTGAGTCCAGCAGGTTGAGGCTGCGGTGGCTGTGAGCGTGCCACTGCACTCCAGCCTGTGCAATACAGTGAGAATTCAACTAAAAAAAAAAACCCAAAAAACAAAATCTGCCTCATTTGATGACTGTGTCCTGGCAGGATAGTGGAGAGCATTATTCTAGGGAGACTCGGGATGTATAAGAAAAATTTGGGGGCAGATGAGAGCTCTGTATACAGCAAATGTTGCAGAAGGTAGGGACCCAATTGATGAAAAACTCACTTATAAGCTGGTCAGCTGAAACCTGACCATTGACAAGGACTTCTAGTGAACTTTTTTGAAAGATCAGTTATTTTCACGGGGCTGAGGAATGATAGGGGAGGGGAGAGAAGGCAGAGTAGAACCCTAGAAAGCTAGTGGCGAGGTTAAGTGCTTTTTTTCTATTTTTCTTTAGCAGTAAGTGGAATTGGGGAGTCGTGAGTCCTAAGTGGTGTTAGCAGTGGAAAATAGTCGGACATGATCATAGCAAAGTCAAGCTGTGAGAATTCAGTAAACCTTCCCCGAAGGTGAAAGGGGACTCCAAAACCCCCAGAATTTATTTATAAAAAATTGTGTATTGATTCTTACATGTTTAAACTTCAGTCACCTTCAAAGTCCTCTCTGTTTGATACACCTATTGAGATGCAGCCTGGGTGACAGAGTGAGATCCTGTCTCAAGATAAAATTGGGGGGGTGTAGTCCCTTTAAAAATGGGGAAAACTTGTTTCTCATTTCAGCCCACGTGTAACTCCGGGAATAGTCTTCTATAAGAACACAATAAAAATGTAAGATAATATTAGATTGAGCCACGCACAACTGTCAATACTTGCTACCAGCCTTTTCTTTTTCTTTTCTTTCTTTTCCTTTTTTTTTTTGAGTCACAATTTCACTCTATTGCCCAGCCTGGAGTGCAGTGGCATACTCATGGCTATTGCAGCCTCAATTCACTGGGCTCAGGTGATCCTTCTGCCTCAACCTTCCAAGTAGCTGAAACTACAGGTGTACGCCACTACGCCTGGCTAATTTGTTTATTTATTGTAGAGACGAGATCTTGCCAAGTTGTCCAGGCTAATCTCAACCCCCTGGACTCAGGCAATCCTCTCACCTTGGCCTCCCAAAGTGCTGGGATTACAGACTCAAGCCATCATGCCTAGCCCCTGTTGCCAGCTTTTAACTTACACAGATAACAATTTCATATGGCTCATCTTCATTCACTAAGTTGTAGAGTTCTTGGAAGTGATGTCAGACTATTTTTTGATTTGTATATTGAGGTTATGGATGCAAAACTACATCCTGGTGCACTGTTCCCTGTTGCAATAGGTATTCACATTCTGATGTAGTTGACAGTGAGGAATAAAGAGTTTTACTTTTGGTTTTAAGCACTAACACCCTTCAGATTGATGAGTTTTGTATCCCCTTGAAAAAGACCAACCCAGTCTGGTCGGGCTCGGTGGCTCAGCCTGTAAACCCAGCACTTTGGATGGCCGAGGTGAGTGGATTGTCTGAGCCCACAGGTTTGAGACCAGCCTGGGCAACCTGATGAGACCTCGTCTCTACAACAAATCAAAAATTAGCTGGGTGTGGTAGTGCGTGTCTTTAGTTCCAGCTGCTTAGAAGGTAGAGGCAGAAGGATCGCTGGAGCTCAGCGGGTCAACGCTGGGATGGTGGTGAGTGTGCCACTGTACTCCAGCCTGGGCGATGGAGTGAGACTCCCACTCCAAAAAAAAAAAAGACCAAGCCAGGAAAACCCTGTGAGGAATACAAAGAAGGAATTAGCATTTTAGGAGTCTGTATTAAATCCTTTGTTGACTTCTGAATGCCATTGTGTCACCCACTTCATGTTTCTCCTAGGAACACATCTTGATTTTTCTGCATAGCTCTTAATTTCTTGACTACAAAGCAGAACAGTGTGTTAAATTCAGGTAACTTTGTCATTACCAAGGCCTGACACAGTAGCTCATGCCTGTAGTCCCAGTGCTTTAGGAGGCCAGGGTGAGAGGATCACTGTAGGACAGGAGTTCAAGACCAGCCTGGATAATATTGTAGTGGCCGAAAGTTCAATCCGAGAGACCACCAAGAGCCAATTCCGATGAAAGTTCAAGAGGGTCTTTATTTGCAAGCTCGAGCCTGGACCTCTGTCAACAACCGATGCAGCGGAGTACACCCAGAGGCCCTGACTTCCTTAAGCAGACACCTTTTATGTTTTTACACAAAGGGAGGAGGAGTTTGGGGAGACTTTCCAGTCTTGTTACCATTTAATTGGGTAGTAACCTCTGGTGGTCAGCTCAATCATGGAGGATTGGCTAGCTTGACTCGGGCTGACCTTGGCCCACTAGCTGGGGAAGTTGCAGAAACATTTGGAAACTTTAGATGATTTTTCCCTGGCACCTGATTGGTTGTTGCTAAGGGGAAGTGGGTCAAGGGAAGGGGTTGAAGCTTGAACTGGAGCTTTGCAGTTTTTCCCATAACTGAAACTTTAAACAGCTACAGGTTATGTTTTAAAGCAGAAAACTAAAATGGCTGTGCTATTGTCCACAAACCAAATACATATTTATTGGGTTATAGCATGCTTTTAACCTAAGTTTATGATATACTCTATTATGGTTCTCTCAATATCATGAGACCCCGTCTCTATTAAAAAAAAAAAATAGCCAGGCATGGTGGTACAAACCTGTGATCCCAGCTACTCTGAAGGCTGAGGCAGGAGGATCTCTTGAGCCCAGGAGCTGGAGGCTGCAGAGAGCTGTGATCACATCATTGCACTGCTGCCTGGGTGACAGAGTGAGACCCTGTCTCAAAATCTTTATTTTCTAATTTAAAAAAAATCATGCCAGGTGAAATAATGTGATAGTTTAGACAGATTCGGTTGTCTTTCTCCTAACAGTGTGTGAAGACATTTCATTAAGTTTTTAATAAACTTTATAAAATGAATACATTTTAATGAACTTTATAGAGAGGGTGTGTAAACTCTGAAGGTTTAAGGTGGCACAGCTGATGAATCATTTGAGTAAAGTCAAAATAAAATAAATATTCGCTGTCACACAAATACTTATGAGGAAAAAAGCATGGAAACTTTATACCAGAATGTTAACAGGGATTCTCTCTTGTAGTAGAGTTATGAGTGATTTTCAATCTTGCTTGTCTGTATTTTTTAATTTTTCCTACAATAAACATGGATGACTTTTATAATGATTTAAGAAATACAGAATAGAGTGCTCAAAACGATAGTGCTCAAAAATGCCAGCATCTGCTGGCCATGGTGGCTCATGCCTGTAATCCCAGCACTTTGGGAGGCTGAAGTCAGAGGATCACTTGAGCCCAGGAGTTTGAGACCAGCGTGGGCAATTTAGTGAGACCTCGTCTTTACAAAAACTAAACAAAAAGTAAGCTGAGCATGGACGTGTGTGCCTAGTCACAGCAACTCAGGAGGCTGAGGTGGGAGGATTGCCTGAGCCCAGGAGGTCAAGGCTTCAGTGAGCTGTGATTGTGCCACTGCACTCTAGCTTGGGTGACAGAGTGAGACCTTGACTCAAAATCCCTCCCCCCCAAAAAAAACCACACCAGCATCATCATATTGTCCTCTAGGTTCAGTCATCTGGTGGCAAATGGCAAGATTTTTTTTAAGATATAGTGTCTTGTCCTGTCAACCAGGCTGGAGTGCACTGGCATGATCATAGCTCACTGCAGCTTCCAACTCCTAGGATCAAAAGATCCTCCAGCCTTAGCCTCCCCAGCAGCCGGGACTATAGGTTCGTGCCACCACTCATAGCTAATTTTATTTTTTGTAGAGATGATAGCTTACTATGGTGCCCAGGCTGGTCTTGAACTCCTGGCCTCAAGTGATCCTCCTGCCTTGGCCTTCCAAAACTCTGGGATTACAGGTGTGAGCAACTGTGCTTAGCCCAGGATCTCTTTTTTTATAAGGCTAAATAATATTCCTCTGTGTGTGTGTGTGTGTGTGTGTGTGTGTTTGTGTGTGTGTGTGTGTGTACACCACACTTTATTTATGTGTTCATCTTCCAGTTGATACTGGTTATTCCCATATCTTGGCTATTTTGAATAATGCTGCAGTGAACACTGGGTACCTGTATGAGATAGAGAATTCATTTCCTTAAAATAAGCCAGACACAGAAAAATGCTGCATGATCTCACTTACATAAGGAATCATTTTTTAAAGATTGCAGAGAAGCAGAGTAGAATGATTGCTGTCAGAAGCAGAGGACATGGGGTAATGTGGGTAAAGGGTACATACACACTTGCAGGTACGTTGGATGAACAGGTCTGGAGTTCTCAGACGTGATATGAGGATTCAGTCTATTTGTGCTGCTGAGAATAGCTAAGCACTTTATAAAAAACAGACATTTATTCTCACAGTTCTGGAAGCTAGGAGGTCCAAGGTCAAGGGCCAGCAGGTTAAGGCTCAGTTTCTCTGCTTCCAGGATGGTACCTTGAATGCTTGAAAGAGAGAGGAAGACAGAGAGACAGACCGACAGAATTAGAGAGAGAGGAAGAGAGAGAGACAGAGATGGAGAAAGAGACAGAAAGAAAGAGAGATATGGTGAGACAGAGAGAGCTAGAGAGAGACATAGAGACAAAGAAAGACAGAGAGACTGAGAAAGACAGAATGGCAGAAAGACACAGAGAGAGAGTCTGAGAGAGAGAAATAGAGCCAGAGAGAAAAAGAAAGAGACAGAGAGAGACAGAAAGAGAGAAAGAGATAGGGAGATGGAGACAGAGAGAGAGACAGAGAGTTAGAGATAGACAGAGCTAGAAAGAGACGGAGAGCAGCACAGAGAGAGACAGGGAGAGATAGAGCCAGAGAGACACACAGAAAGAAAGAGAGACAGAGACAGAGAGATATAGAGAGACATACAGAGATAGACAAAGGCAGAGAGGCACACAGAGACAGACAGAGATAGAGATACATGGAGAGACAGAGAGACAAATAGAAAGACAGAGAAAGAGACAGAGAGGCAGTTTTTTTAGTGTCCCCGAACCCATTCATGAGGGCAGAACCCTCATGACCTAAACATCCACATAAGGCCCCACCACCCAATGCTGTTGCGTTGGGCATTATGTTTACAGGACATGAATTTTGTGGAGGACAAAAACACTCAAACCAGGGGCAACAAAAAGCATCATTGTTTCCAGACACTGAGTTTCAGGAGTGGTTTTTTATGAAGCATCATCTGTGGCCATTGCTAATGGAAACAACAAACAATGAATTGTTAACATCCTGCATTTGATTTTGAAATGTTAAAGGAAAAGGATCCAGGCCTTCAATTTCTCTTAGCTAACAGGATTGTAAATTCTGTACTCCTTGAATAAGTCTTTTTCTTTTTTAAAAAAAATTTTGTTTAAATTTCAGAGTTGTGGGATCCAAGTGAGGATTTACTACAGAAAAAAGTTGCACACAGGCGCAGTTTGGGATTCCGGCTGGGCCTCTCTCTCTCTGATTGTTGCCATTACCAGTGTGTTGCCATGTGCCCTCTCCCTCCTCCTTCCTTCCCCTCCTCCCCTAGCAGCTGTCCAGTGTCTGCTGATCCCACCCTGGTGCTTGTGTGTCCAGTGATCAGGGCCCACTTATGAATGAGAACATGCACTATTGAATCATGTTTTTCTGATAGAAGACTTGCAAAAGGCTCTGCCTGTCTCGACAATGGTGTGACATGTTGGTCTTGAATACAGTCGCTTTAAAGAACTCTAAATTTCTTTTTAAAAATTATTTTTATTATAAAGAGATGGGGTACAATTCAGGGTTAGGTATACAAATATTGATCATGTAGATTCCCTTGTTGATGAGGTATGCCCAGCAGCCAATCCCACCCCGCCTCCCCTGACAGTTTCTCACTACTGCCAATCGCTTTCTTATAGCATTATAATCGTTCAAGGTCTGTTTATGAGTGAGAACATATGGAACTCTGTTCTTTGTTTCTGTGACAAATCACTGAGTATGATTGACTCCAAATCCATCCAAGTCACTGCAAAATCCATTATTTGTCCTTCTTTATGACTGCATAATATTCCATTGTATATATGTACCATATTTTAAAAACCCAGTCCAGCTTCAATGGGCAACACGGTTGGTTCCATGTTTTTGCTATTGTGAATAGAGCTGCAACAAACATATGTGAGCAGGTATCTTTTTTGTAGAATAATTTGAGTTCCTCCGGGTATATTCCCAATAGGGGAATTGCTGGGTCATATGGAAGGTCAATTTCTAGTTCTTTCAGAAATCGCCATACTGTCTTCCAAAGAGGTTGCACTGGTTTTCTTTCCCACCAGCAGTGAAGTATTCCTTTTTCTCCACAACCTCACCAGCATCTGTCGTTGTTTGTTTTATTAATGATGGCCATTCTTACACAGGTGAGGTGGAATCTCAATGTGGTTTTGATTTGCATTTCTCTGATGATGATTGAGGCTGAGCACTTTTTCATGTGTCTGTAGGCTGCTCGTATATCTTCTTTTGAGAAGTGTCTATTCATGTCTTTTGCCCACTTTTTAAAGGGACTGTTTGTTTTTAAGGAACTCTAAATTTCTAAGGGCGGTGGATACAGGTGTGACCACCACAAAACGAATTTTTGTATATATGTATAAACATCAGGTTATAGATAGTGCAATCTTTTTTTTTATAATCAATATTTTTTATTATGATATTGTGGGCACAGTTAAGGGCTAGGTATACAAATATGCTTCGTTCAGGCACCCTTGTTCATAAGAGGTGTCTCCCCGTCACTAGACAGATATTTACTACCGTTAATCCCATCTCCCTTCCCCTCTGCCCCGTAGTTTCCCACCACTGTCAGTAATTTTCTTATAGTATTATGTTGGGTGTTCAATGTCCACTATATGAGTGAGAACATGTGATACTCAGATCTTTGTTTCTGTGACAGACCACTCAGTATTATAGACTCTAGTTCCATCCAGGTTGCTGTGAA
>NW_007259876.1:67827-68709 GCF_000164805.1 Carlito syrichta
ATTATTGGTGTAAAGAAATGCAATTGTCTTTTGCATGTTTATTTTATATCCTGAGACTTTGCCAAAGTCCTTTATCAGTGTAAGGAGGTTTTTGACAGATTCTCTTGGGTTTTCAAGGTACACAATCATGTCATCTGCAAAGAGATAGCTTGACTTCCTCTTTTCCTATTTGAATACCCCTGATTGCCTTCTCTTCTCTGATTGCTTTAGCCAGGACTTCCAATACTATATTGAATAGGAGGGGTGAGACTGGGCATCCTTGTCTTTTCCAGTTTTCAGGGGAAATGGTTCCAGTTTTTGTCCATTTAGGAGTATGCTGGCTGTGGGTTTCTCGAAGATGGCTTTTACTATATTGAGGTATGTTTCCCGTATGCCTAGCTGTTCAAGGGTTTTCATCAAGAAGGGGTGCTGGATTTTGTCAAAAGCTTTTTCTGCACCTAATGATATAATCATGTGGTTTTGTTTTGACATCTTTTGATGCATTTAATTACATTTATGGTTTTACGAATGTTGAACCAGGCTTGCATCCCAGGGATAAAGCCTACTTGGTCATGATGGATGATTTTTGAGATGTGTTGTTGAATCTGGTTCGCTAGGATCTTGTTGAGAATTTTAGCATCTATGTTCATCAAAGATATTGGCCTGTAGTTCTCTTTCTTTGTTGGGTCTTTACCTGGCTTGGGTATCAATGTGATGTTAGCTTCGTAAAATGATTTGGGGAGAGTTCCATCTTTCTCAATCGCCTGGAATACCTTCAATAGGATTGGTATCACCTCCTCCTTAAATGTCTTGCAGAATTCTGCTGGAAAGCCATCTGGTCCAGGGCTTTTTTTTGGTAGGTAGTTTTTCTTATTACATAGTCAATTTCCCTTGATTGTTATT
>NW_007259876.1:68783-70142 GCF_000164805.1 Carlito syrichta
CAAAGGCGCAGAAAGGCATAACGTAGCTTGTTGGAGTTTCAAGGTCCTTCGTGGAGTTACTTCGCCAGTCAGAGAGGAAAAGAGCAAAGAAACCAAGCACTTTGTCTCCCACCTTACAGGCTCTGGCGGTTCGAACTTTCCTTTGGGGACTTTCTTGCCTCCCTAGGGAGTAGCCCTAGGCAGAGACCGTCAGTTGTCCTCTGAGATGCAGCTCGGTCCACGGGGAAACCCCGAAATCTTGGCTAGAAGGAAGCAAATATTTAACCTTAGTGCCTCGCCCAGTCAGCCCACAGCTGTCTGATGTCTTTCCCTGGAGCTGCACGCTGAAGTGTAGCCTCAGCTAGAGCCTTCAATTGCCACTAGTTTCCAACACCAGGTTATTAATTTTTGATCCTTCCATTTTCTTCATGTACATTTGTAGGTATATAAATTCCCCTCTTACTACAGCTTTCATGGCGTCCCAGAGATTTTGGTAAGATGTTTCTTCATTTTCATTTGTTTCCAGGTATCTTTTAATCTCTGTTTTGATTTCATCAACTACCCAGGAGTTGTTTAGCATCATGCTGTTTAGGGTCCATGTCTTTGTGGGTTTTGGGGGGACCTTGTTGGTGTTAATGATGATTTTTATTTCACTGTGGTCCGAGAAGGTACATGGTAAAATTTCAGTCCTTTTAAATTTGCTTATGCTTGATTTGTGGCCGAGTATGTGGTTGATCTTAGAGTATGTTCCATGCAGTGATGAGTTGAATGCATATTCTGTGGTCTTTGGATGGAGGGTTCTGTAGGTATCAATTAAGCCCATTTGATCAAGAGTCACATTGAGGTTTTGGATCTCATTGCTGATTTTTTTCCTGATGATCTGTCTAGGGTTGTGAGTGGGATATTAAAGTCCCCAGCTATCATGGTATTGGAGTCTATATCTTTTTTTAGTTTACCTAAGAGCTGCTTTATGAAAGTTGGTGCTCTTATGTTTGGTGCATGTATGTTTAGGATGGATATTTCTTGTTGATGGATTGAACCTTTTATCATTATGCAGTGGCCTTATGTATCTTTTTTAATTTTTGATAGCTTAACGGTATTTTGTCTGAGATTAAGATCACGACTCTGCCTTTCTTTTGTGTTCCATTCACCTGAAAATTTGTTTCCCATCCTCTTACTTTGAGTCTGTGAGTGTCCTTTCTAGTGAGGTGAGTCTCTTGAAGGCAATAGATTGTTGCCTGGTGATATTTTATCCATTTTGCCATTCTATGTCTTTTCAGTGGTGCATTTAGTCCATTCACATTCAAACTAATTATTGAAATGTGAGAGTTGATCCCTATCATAATGTTCTTACAGAGTTTTTGTTCTTCCTGTTTGTGT
>NW_007259876.1:70162-70961 GCF_000164805.1 Carlito syrichta
TCTGGGAAAGATTTCAATTCTCCCTCACTGATGAAGCTTAGCTTGGTTGAGTAGGTTATTCTCCGTTGAAATTGTTATCTTTTAGAACTTTGAAGATAGGGTTCCAAGCTCTCTTAGCCTGGAGGGCTTCTGTAGATAAATCTGCTGCTATTCTAACTGGTCTTCCATAGTACGTAGTCTAACCTTTTTCTCTTGCAGTCTTTAGGATTTTTTCTTTTATACCTACTTTGTTTAGGTGAATTATTATATGTCTGGGAGTTGATATTCTCATTTGTTGTCTTGCAGGGGTTCTCTGAATCTCTTGTGTTTGAATTTTTTCATCCTTGATGAGATGAGGGAAGTTTTCTTGAATGATTTCATAAAATGTTTGTTCCAGTGTGACCTCTGTTTCTCTCTCTGCCTCAGGAAGGCCAATTACTCTTAGGTTCGGTCTTTCGAAGTGATCATTCATCTCTTGAAGGTTTTGTTCTGTCTTTTTGAGCTTCTTTTCTATGCTTTTGATGTTTGGGTTAGTTTTGTGTTTTGGTCTTCGAGCTCTAAGATTCTATCTTCTGCTTGGCTAATTCTGCTTTCTGTGCTTATTAGTTTGTTATTTATTTCCATCACAGTATTCTTTACTGCTGTTATTTCTGACATCAGCACCTTCCTATTTTCCTCTTGTCTCTCCTCTAGTTTTTAAATTCTTTCTATTAGTATCATGATGTCTGGGTTTGTAGCATGTGACCAGTCATTCTGGGGGCTCTTCATTGTTTGTGTTCCAGAATCTGTCTTCTCAGTGTCTGATCTCCCAGGGGTCTGG
>NW_007259876.1:71260-75784 GCF_000164805.1 Carlito syrichta
GTCCTGGTATTTGCCGACAGGTGTATGGATAATCTGAAACCCACTTCCCACTGCCTTGGAATCTGTCCATGCAGTGAGGCTGTAGGTTTAGTCCCTGAAATAAAATGTGGTTAGCAGAGGGAAGAGAATGGAGCAGACAGTGAGGGGAAGAGGGGGATGGAGAGAGAGAGAAGTAAGGGAGGAAACAGGCGAGTGTACCAACAAATTGAGAGAGAGAGACCTAAACTGAAATAGTTGAAAACAATAGACCACAGCTACAGACTAACCAACTCCCATACAAAAAAAAAAATAAAATATACAATGATGCTAACATACAGGCTAACCAATCACCTTATTGGTGTACTGTTCCTCTATAGAAAGATATGTTTTACAGAGAGGAGAAAAGAGGAAGAAAAGAAAGAGGAAAAGAAAAAGAAAAAAAAAGGAACAAACCAGTAGGAATAGAATTAAGTCATTAAACTCACAGAAGCAATCGAGCACACTCTGAGGCTTTTCGTTGAAGTCCAAGGTCCTTTCAGCTCTGATTTCTAGCTGTCTTTTCAAGCTGGTAAATTAGTTCACAGTTAGGGTCAGTTGCCCCTGGCCTGCTGTGAAGGACAGTTTGGATCACCCTCAGTTCACCATTCAAATCTGGCCTCTGTTTTTCAAGCTTGTTTCTCCATTTCAGTGTTGTTACCTTGTATCGCCAGCAGGTGGTTCTATCTCAGCTGCTCGCCCCAGAAGGGGTGGAGCGGACAGGAGTCCGGCAGAGGCCGGAGATGGGAGGCTGCCTCGTGGCACATGGGAGGAGACCCACGGCCAGCAGGATGTCACCGTGGCAGCGATCCCAGCAGATCTTGCCTGCAGGGGCTTCGAGGACTGAAGTTGTGGATTGCCTCTGGCATGGGTGGCGCGATACGCTATGGCAGCCACGGAGGTCTCGCAGCGCTGGTGGCTGCTGTGTCTGTGGCTGCAGTGGCTGTCCAGACCACTGCGATGCCCCAGCGGTGGTGACAGCCGATCTCGGTGTGAAGAGCAGGCTGCCCACATTGGGATCCGCAGGCCCCGGGGAGAGAGCCAGAGACCCTCTGCGCCTTCCTTTGCAGAGGGTTTCATAGACCAGGCTACCCCATGCCATCTTGCCGCTTGCCAGACAGTACAATCTTTCATTCCTGTGGTCTCATGTGTCTCCACTAGAGGGAGAATGGAGACTTCATAAAGACTGCTGAGTTCTCAAATCCCATAAACCTAATGTGAAATAATTTTGCCCTCTTACAAATTCAAGCTATTTGCAGTGTCCTCCAATACAGATCCATTCACTTAAGAAATGTAGGTTGACGATCTCCCACACATTTCCCCCCGAACATTAAAGTAGTTCAAAAAATTGAAAAATCAGTGTATATCGAATTTAAACTTTAAGTTTAAATATTTTATTTATCCTCAAACCAGAATTAATACAATTTTATGTTTCTATTTTTTTGTGTTGTGTTGTGAAGGATATATACAGAATATAGCAATAGGTTTAATAAATTATAGGTCCTTGGGCAAAACTGTAAAACTCTACTGAGGAACATAAAGCATTAAAAACAATGTTGTGCAGATGTCAATATTTTCCAGTGTTATCAAAGTTAATGCAACTCAAATTAAAAGTTATGTTTTTCTTTCATTCCCCCCTTCCCCTTTCTTTTCTTTTCTTTCTTCCTTCCTTTCTTCTTTCTTTCTCCTTTCTTCTTTTCTTTCTCTTTCTTTCTTTCTTTCTTTCTTTCTCTCTCTCTCTCTCTCTCTCTCTCTCTCTCTCTCTTTCTTTCTTTCTCTTTTCTCCTTTAAATTTAGTGCCTGAGGCAGGTGCTTCTCTCTCCTCACCAAGTCCTAGACCTGATTATAATCTTTTTTGGGCAGGTTTACAACCTGATTTCCAGAAAATAGGACAGCATTCTCAGCATCCCTTGATATTTCTTCCCCTGTCTCTCTCTCTCTGTCTGTATGGAGTCTCACTCTGTCACCCAGGCTGGTGTGCCATGGTGCAATTACAGTTCACTGCATCCTCAATCTCTTTACCTAAAGTGATCCTCCCACCTCAGCCTCCCGAGTAGCTGGGACTACAGCTGCACCAACACATTCAGCTCTTTCCTGGTTTTAAGGAAAGCAAACTCATCAGCAATATTTTCAAAATCAACTTCTGGAAGAATATTAAACTATTAAAAATATGATTCGTAGTGGACCCTGAGCAATTATCATAATATTGTAAGAAAGGGCTTGGTAGCAGCGGAACACTGCCGGAGGGGGGCATACTTCATCCATAAGGGCACCTGATCTCATACCAGGTGAAGTGGGGACCAAAGTCAGGCCCAAACTTTACCTGTACAATGACCATTTGCATACCTAATCCTGAATCATAAACAAATAAGTAAATCATAAAAATAAAAATCTGATTCAGCCTTAGAAAAGAAGGAGATTCTGCCACTTGAGACCACAAGGATAATCTGGGAGGACATTATGCTAAGTGAAATAGGCCAGACAGAGAAAGACAAATATTGCAAGATCTCACTCATATGTGGAACCTAAAAAAAACCATCCAAAACATAGAAACAGACAGTAGAATGTCGATTACTAGGGGCGGGATGGCGTGTGGGAGAAGTGAGGGGTGGAGGTCCATGGGCACAAAGCTTGCAGTCATGCAGGCTGAGTGTTCTAGAGAGCTGACATAGGCAGGGTGTGGTGGCTCATGCCTGTAATCTTAGCACTTTGGGAGTCTAAGGTGGGAGGATTGCTTAAGCCCAGGAGTTCGAGACCAACCCAGGCAATATAGGGAGACCCTTCTCCACAAAAAATACAGAAACTAGCTGAGCCTAGTGGCATGCGCCTGTAATTCCATCTACTCAGAAGGCTGAGGTGAGAGAGAGGCTTGCCTGAGCCCAGGAAGTCAAAGCTACAGTAAGCTGTGATTGCACCATTGCACTTCAGCCTGGGCAACAGAGTAAGACTCTACTCAAAAAGAAAAGAAAAGAAAGCAAGCAAGCAAGAAAGAAAAGACAACAAAAGAAAGAGAGAAAGAAAGGTAATGTATAGCTTGAGGACTGTAGTTAATAATATTGTAGTGTACACTGGGAATTGGTGAAGAGAGTAGATTTTAGATACTTTCACCACCACACACACACAAAGGTAGTTATGATCTCAGTGTATATATCAGAATGTCATGTTGTACACCCTAACTATAAACAACAACAACAAAATAAATGCATGAAACATGTATACATATAGGTCACACACTTTTTCTTCATCCTCAGTCTCCATTGTGACTCAGCATTGCCCTGTCGGATCTTGGAACTGGATATTTTATTTATCATGGATTTTCTTGCATTGATTTCTATTTTTAAAAACATTGAATTGACACAGTATGTGCCTTGATCACTTAATTTTTTCACGCTCCTTTAAATTTTGTGCCGGAGGCAGGTGCTTCTCTCTCCTCACCCTAGTCCTGAATTGGGTTATAATCTTTTGGGGGCAGATTTATAACCTGATTTCTAGGAAATGAGATGAGATTCTCAGCATTCTTTGGTTAAAATACTCTATTATTAATAATAATCTGTAAGTCACTCCTGTCTACAGTGCCAGATGCCTCATGTCCACAAAGGAAATTTTCCTGAGGATGACCTACAAGAGGTATGACTTCTGTTATTTTGAAATCTTTATCTCTTCCCACTTGTTACATTGTGAATGAGAGGGTAAACTGAGGCCAGGTGGGCTGGTGCCACGGGAATAATGCAAAGACTTGCAAAGGAGAAGGAAGCAAAGCTTGTTATCCACTTTCCACACTCAGAAAGGAGCCAGCATTCAATTGGTGAGTGTGGCCTTGAAGGCGGAGAGGCTGGGCATATTTAAGGCTGTTTTGGCTAAAAGGCCAGAGGTTGCATTCTTTGATGTTTCTAGACATCCCCAGGCACTGGAATCTCATGGTTCCAGGTGGTGAGCCAGAGGCTGGTTACAGAAGACTGATAACAATACCTCATTGCTGGAAACGTAGATGTCTGGAAGAACAATTAGGGCTGGACATGCTAAAAGGGCTAGAAATAATTACCAAGTCCTAACTCTGGGAGGCCGACTTTGCTTCTTGCTAATGATTAAGAGGTCAAAGCATAGGCCAGTCAGCAGAAAAGCTCAGCAATACATGACAGGGATAGGGCTGAGATAAAATGGCCTCACTACTGTTAGGATGATTTTACCAAGTCCTTCTCTTCTAAGATTCTTGAGGTTCCTACCTTTCAGTGAACATCTTTTCAACTCATCAAGTCTTTTAAACAGCTGTGTGGTAATACAGTGTACATGTGTCACAATGTATTTAACTTGAGTAATTAACTTGGTATCATTTTCAACTTTTCAGTACTATAAACAACACTGCCGTGAGCATCTTCCAGCTAAAATTTTAACATTCTACTATGTTTGAGTACTTTAAAAGTCAGTAGTAAGTTATCAGTGGGAGACAACTTATGTGTCTTTCTAAATGCTTTATGCAAGAAAAACATAACTATACAAGAGCTGTCAAAA
>NW_007259876.1:75986-88482 GCF_000164805.1 Carlito syrichta
CATAATCAGATTAGCTCCTCATCTGATTTATCCCTGTAAGTCTATTACCCAGTAGAAGATTGGAGTTACTAATTGATTTAATAATGTCCATTGGATGAATTCATCCAGGAAAGAAAGTGTGTCCATTTACTTTCCAGGAACAGAACACTATTCTGATAGTCTGTCACCTAAAGTGACCACTCCGGATTTTTCAAATTATGTCATGATTTTGCAGAATCACCTGAACAGGTTCCTCTTGTTTAAGTTTCCAGTAACAACAACTCTGTGCTAATTCTATTGCTAATGTTACTGTTTCTAAAATGATAAGAGGTGACTCGGGTCAGGTTCCCTGAAAGCAGAAAATGAGTCTGTGATCACAGAGCCCATGAAGTCCATTATTGGCTGTGTGATGCTCCCATAACGGCAGGGTGCTATGTAACCTCCCGAGCAGAGCACTCCAGGCCTGTGAAGCCAGTTTTCTGGAGAAGAGGGCGGGAGCTTAAGGAGGGTTAGGGAGGGGCACCAGCAGTGTAGACTACTCTACCCATGATCATCAACTACAAAAAAGAAAGCTGTATGATCCACTTAGATACTTGTTGGAGGCTCATTGCAATGAGATATTTGAAGTGCATTAAAAAATTCTTGTCTCAAATGATGCTATGAACTTCTTAAATGCTCCAGTCAGCCTTATCACTAAAAGGTTAAATATTGATATTCATGACCACCCTGCTTTATTGAGCCCAGAATGAAACAGTTTTGTACACTTCCAAATATACCTATAATAAAGAGCTTTGAAGCTTAAAAAATATCAAAAAGCATCACAAGGGACCACCTTTCATGCTGATTGTGAAGAAGAGCACATCTTTTTTTGAAATTCTATCATAGCACTTTCCATGTTTCCCCCTAAATAGTAGGCCTTTTTTTTTTTTGAGAGTTGGAGTCTCACTCTGTCGCCCAGACTGGAGTGCAGTGGCCACTCCCAGCCACCGCAGCCTTGACATGCTGGGCTCTGGCGATCCTTCCGCTTCAACCTTCCAAGTAGCCGGAATTACAGGCATGTGCTACCATGCCCGGCTGATTTTTTGATTTATTGTAGAGATGAGGTCTCGCTGCCCAGGCGGGTCTCGAACCCGCGGGCTCAGGCAATCCACTCACCTCAGCCTCCCAAAGGCGCAGGATTACAGGCTGAGCCACCGAGCCCGGCTAATAGTGGACATTTTTGAACCCATATTCAATCTTTGTTGTGTCATGAACTTTTGCTGTGTAAGGATTTCATGAATGATTTCCAGCTTTGACAAAAGTATCCATTTTGTATGTGATTTGAAACACTCAAGCAGTATCTGCCTTTGCTACAAAAATGGGCATCTCAACACAATTATCTCAACTTATGAATTTAGCTTTTTGACCACAGGACCTCAAATTGTCATTCCTTCTCCTCCCTTCATCTTGGGAAAATCCCTCTGTAAGAGTTTGTGGGTATTGCTGGAGTTGTGTCTGCTCAGACGTGTGTCTTCCATCTTTCTCTGTATTGATGTCCCCATCATGGTCCCCCACATACCTTTTCTACGTTCCTGCCACTGCTCAGCACAGCAATCTGTATCCGTGGAAAGGTCAAGTCCACAGAGCCCTGAGACTCACCTTGACCCATGCTGCAAGTCGCCAGTTCTCTCCCCAGTTTGGGATGGTGTCATGGTCTCCTGGGTTCCAGGCTGCTGTGCTGGGACACAACCACACCTGACTCATAGAATACCCAGCAACCTCCCTCCCCATGGGTGCTCCACCACGTAAGTCAGCTGAAGACACAAATTCTCTCTGCCATTCTGTTTTCTCTCTCTTTTCCTTCCAGTGAAAACATATCAAAACCTCCATGCATATCAACTCCATCAGGAAGGGGTCGTAGAGGACTTGTATGGTTGTATCCCAGTTGTTCACCAGAAGCAGGCTAGCTTCTTCCTCTGGTCCAGCCCACATGCCCTGCAAGACATAGGTCAGAAAGCCCAGGAGACTTGGAGAGATTAAGGAGTTTGCCCAACGTCGTGTATTTATCCTATGAATACTTCTTTCCTTTTTTGAGTCATGTTCTTACTCTATCAACCAGGTTGGAGTGCAGTGGCATAATCATGGCTTACCACAGGCTCGAACTGCTGGGTTCAGGCGATCCTTCCACTTCAGCCTCCTAAGAAGCTGGGACTACAGGCGCACGCTACCATGCCTAGCTAATTTATTTTATTTTATTTTATTGTAGAAATGGGATATTGCTGTGTTGCCCAGGCTGATCTTGAATTCCTGGGCTCAGGCAATCCTCTCCCCTCAGCTGAGATTACAGGCATGACCCACCATGCCTGGCCTCTATGAATATTTCTTAAGTGTCTACTTTGTAGAAACTGGCCTGTGATACCAAGCAAGACACACATTGTTCTTTCTGTCAAAGAACTATTCTAGTGGGTGAGGCAGGGAACAGAGGCCTGATAAACAAGGATGTGTGATCTACGTGGGCTGGATGTCTTCCCTTGACCCTTCCAAGTTCATCCAGTGGTCTGCCCATCACACTGACATTTTTGGAATATATCAGTGGACTGATTATTAGTTAATAATTTATCATTTGTCCCTAGGTGTTATTGAGGTATAACTCACAAATACAAATTGTATATATTGAAAGTGTACAACCTGATGTTTTGATTTATGTAGATGTTGTGATCTGATTAACACAATGAGCTTTATGGGTCTGTGGCTTCCAGTTGGTTTGTCCGATGAGACCCGCCGCCACTGGGATATCAAAATAAAGAAGAGAGCCGGGCTTGGTGGCTCAGCCTGTCATCCCACGCCTTTGGGAGGCTGAGGTGAGTGGATGACCTGAGCCCACGGGTTCAAGACCAGCCCGGGCAACTTGGCGAGACCTCGTCTCTACAATAAATCAAAAATTAGCCGGGTATGGTAGCATGCGCCTGTAGTTCCAGCTACTTGGAAGGCTGAGGCAGAAGGATCGTCAGGGCCCAGCAGGTTGACACTGGGGTGGCCATGACCGTGCCACTGCACTCCAGCCTGGGCAACAGAGTGAGACTCCAACTCAAAAAAATAAAAATAAAAATAAAGAAGAGAGTAAAGTCAGAGTGTTTGTTCCCTCAGTTCCATGACTGGCTCACCAAGTCCTAACCATGACAGTTTCTCATGCTTTGTCCATTCAGATATTTTCTCAATAATATCACATGTAATGCCTATATAACTTCATCCCATCCTGAGGTTTTACTTTCACATAAAATTGAGAGAAAAAACTTAGAAACTTAACTTCCATCATAAAAGCTTTTAGAATCAACTTTTTTTTTACTCGTATGACATGTCCTTCTTTCTCTCTGTCATTTTTTTTATGCTGTGATAACCACATGATCCTCATGGAGACAAAATGAAAACATCGATTTTGTCTAGAACCTGTGGAAAATAAGTTCCCACAAAATTCATAAATGAGGGATATAATTTTGCCCAAATCCAAACAGGGCGCTCAGGTTTCCTGTTTAATTCTGTATGGGACCAGTAATTTGTTTATTAGTCATTGAAGTCAATGCCACTTCACATCCAATCCACCAACTTAACACATTTTTTTAAAATTTGAATCTCACTCTGTTGCCCAGGCTGGAGTGCAGTGGCATGCTCACGGTCACTGGAGCCTCGACCTGCTGGGTCCAGGTAAGCCTCCAGCCTCAGCCTTCCAAGTTGCTGGAACTACAGGCATGTGCCACCACACCCGGCTAATTTTTTGATTTACTATAGAGACAAGGTCTTGCCAGGTTGCCCAGGCTGGTCTCGCACCCCTGG
Organism: Carlito syrichta; assembly: GCF_000164805.1. Taxonomy (NCBI): domain Eukaryota; kingdom Metazoa; phylum Chordata; class Mammalia; order Primates; family Tarsiidae; genus Carlito; species Carlito syrichta. The sequence continues at coordinate 79,776 of NW_007259876.1, forward strand.
GCTCAGGCAACCCTCTCGCCTCAGTCTCCTAAAGTGCTGGGATTACAGACTTGAGCCACAGTGCCCAGCTTAACAATTTTTACAGCTTACTATTCGGTGGCTTTTAGTACATGAACACTGTTGTACAACTATCACCATCACTCAGCTACAGAACATTTCCATGACCCCAAAAGGAAACTCCCAACCCATTAAGCCATCACTTCCCATTTCTCCCTCCTCTGAGGCCCTGGCAACCACGAAACCATTTTCTGTCTCTATGGGTTTGTCCATTCTGGACATTTCACATAAAGAGAGCCACAAAATATGCTGCCTTTTGATGTTAGGTTCTTTCACCAAGCATAACATTTCCAAGGCTCATCCATACTGTATCCTGAGTCTGAGTTTTATTCCTTTCCATGGCTGAAAAATATTTCACTGTGTGGATGGACCACATTTTGTTTGGTCATTCATTCATTGATGGACATTTGAGTTTTCACTTTTTGGCTACTATGAATCATGCTGCTATAAACCTTCTTATATGAGTTTTTGTTTAAATACCTATCTTCAATTCTCTTGTGTATATATTGAAAAGTGAAACAATAATTATTTTCCCCATTGCCCATGGGTGGCCATGGATTGCCCCTACTTACATAATTCTTACACACTGATTATTTGGATTCACTATCTGTTTAAAGTGTGCTCCTGCTAGTTATTCTTTTAAATGTCTAACAAACACCTTTGTCTGGTCAGGAAAAACCACCCTCTGAGGTGAGTACACTGAGATTAATGGTAGTGACATTTTTCAGAGATGTAGATAACTGTGGGGTTGGAGAAGGTGTGAGAGGATAATTAGGAGTTTGGTTTTGCTTAAAGTAAACTTGAAAATATGTAGTTTTAGCCAGGAGTGGTGACTTATGCCTGCATGCCAGCACTTTGGGAGATAGAGGCAAGAGAATTGCCTTAGTCTATGGGTTTGAGACCAGCCTGGGCAATTGCGAGACTGCATCTCCACCACAAATCAAAAAATTATCCAGGAATGGTGGCACATGCCTGAATTTCCAGCTACATGGAAGGCTGAGGTGGAAGGATTGCCTGAGCCCAGCAGGTCAAGGCTGCAATGGCTGTGAGAGTGCCACTGCACTCCGGTCTGGGCCACAGAGTGAAACTGTGACAAGAAAGAAAAAAGAAAAAGAAAGGAAGGAAGGAAGGAAGGAAGGAAGGAAGGAAATGCATAGTTTTGCAGATGTCTAGTAAGTTGTGTGTGTGTATGTGTGTGTGTGTACACACACACATGCATTCATGTGTGTGTACGTGTTTGTGCGTGTGTGTGTGTGTGTGCGTGTGTGTGTGTGTGTGTGTGTGTGTGTGTGTGTGTGTGTGTAACTCAGGTAAGAGGCCCAGGCTGGAGATATAAGTTTGAAAGTCATTAGCCTACAATGGGTACATAGAAGACAAATGAAAAAGGACCATCACTGTTGACCTTGATAGAGACCTTGAGGAGAACAGCTTCGTGGGGGTGTTGTGATCTAAATTCTGTTTGGAGTGAATTTAAGGACCAAACGGTGTATGAGGGGGGTGGATACAGGGAGGTTAGATGGCACTTTCAAGGAGTTTTTCTATAAAGAGGAGCAGGGAAAGGGTCAGGGCCAGTGTATTCCAGCTATATCATGCACCAGCTGTGTAACTTTGGGGAACTCATTGGGCCTCTCTGGGTCTCAGTTTTCCTATCTGAAAAATGAGTTCATAATATTTTAAGGATTAAATGAGTTACGGTATACAAGGCTCATAGACCTGTGAGGGGCATTTAGTAAACACTCAATAGAGAGTCTGTTGTCATTATTATCTTGAAGACTGTCCTACTTCTGATCTTTTTTTTCTGACACTGACATAAAGGAATTCTCATCTTCTCAGGTTTGGCTGCCCTCAACAAATCTGCAGTTTGGGCATGGCTGGCAGGGACGCCTGACCTCTGTTCCACAAGATGCCAGCTGGGAACTGGAAACACCTGAAGGCTTGCTTACATGGCAGGGTTGATGCTGGCTGCTGGCTGAGGCCTCAGCTGGTGCTGCTGTCCGGGACACGTACACGTGGTCTTTCCATGTGGCTGCACGGCTTCCTCAACAACATGGCGAATGCATTCCAGGGGCAAATTCTCAAGAAGGATGTAGAAGCTACCAGTTCCTTAAGAGCTGAACCCAGAAGTTTGCATAGAGTCTCTTCTGTCATTTTCTATTAGTCAATAAGTCACAGAGCCCAGATTCAAGGGAGAGGACATAGACTCTCTCTCTTCAAGGAAGAGTGTCAAAATGTTTTTACACCACTGAAGGCACCAAGCACACTCAGTGGCATAAGAGTTTTGTTAGAAACAAGGACAATGATATAGTCTAAAGGTAGGTTCCCAGTGATGTCCAGTGTGCCGGGCAAGCAATGCATAGGGGCTGCTTGACAAGATCTTTTTGGTATCGAGTCTGGGCTGCCATTCTGAGAAGACAGATACTGGGTTCTACCTGGTTCTTGTATCCCGTTCTTGCAGGGTGGAACATCTGAGCACCTGCATCAGCCAATTCACATATGAACACCATCCTTTCAAGGTGTGGGACTTTTGCTGAGAGACATAATTTTTTTCTAACGATGGCAAAGGAGGAAGTGGTGTTTGTGTTCTGTGTTTCAGGTCTGCGTGCTGGTAAAAAAACAATCGTGTTTCCTTCTTCTCTTGAAACATGGTTTCCTCTTTGATGACAGTTGATAAGAAAGGTTTGTCTCCTGGTCAGATGAGTGGAGCTGGTATAGTTCCAGGTGTGTCTTAGTTGGTGACTTGGTAAGAAGCAGCTGGTTCAGTCAAATGGGTTAGATGAGGCGGCTTTAATGAAAGGACTGTTTGTTTAGGTGTGAGCAGGACTGAGGGAAATCACAAAAGATGGTGGGGCACACTGAGACTAGCAATGTGAGGGGAGCTCTTAGCACTCCTTGACTTGAAGAGGTGAGGGAAGGGAGCAGTTATAGGAACCTGGAAAGGGCTTTAGCCAGCAGAAGAAGACAGTGCAGTCCTGCAGGGCATGAGGGGGGTGCTGGGGAAATACATTCCCTGTCTCTCACTCCTCCAGCCCTCCTTTCTCCTTTCAGGGCTACCCTTGGCCAAACCCAGGAGCAAGACAGAGCACCTGCAAAACATACAAGACAGCCTCTACTGAGCCTCTTCTGCACAGAGCAAGGTGCCGAAGGATGGAAAGTAGTTGCTTTCACAATGACCCAAATTGAACTGTTACATGCTTGTTAAAGTATAAGAGGTGATCACCTCATGGCAAACTGTTTCTAGACTGAGCACTTGCTCCTTTGGTTTTTGAAATGGGCCAGGATTCCATAATAGTGGCAAATAGTGTTGACAGGCAACTGCTCTCCCAAGGCTAGGTGAGATACCCAAAGTAGAACCAGGAAAGGAGGGTCATTAACAGATTATTCTGTCTGATGGATTCTGCCTTTATTATTCTTTCATTTATTCATTGGCTCATGGGTAACTCTACTGTTTGTGTCCCTCTCTGGAGTTTTTTATTCAAATTGTCTCAGGGAGACACAAGCAGTATGGATTGACCAGTCAACATCCAATAGAGAGAACTGTTTCAAGGTAGACTTTTCTGCTTGGCCATCTCCAAGGTTGTTGGTTGCCATATGAACAAATTCAAGACAAATCAGCTGTGGTTTGGAGATGAAGTCAAGTTGTACCATGCCGGACAGCACATGTGTAAAGAACTCTCTCCTCTCAGTCCATTTTGGGGAGCATATCAATCAATCTTGGGTGTATAGTAAATCACCCCCTCCACTACTTTCATTTAATTTATGATGCTGTGGGGTGGCTAGATATTTCTTATGATCTAGGCTGGCTTGGTTGGTCTCCTTCATGTGTTTTTGGCCAGTTTTTGGGTCAACTGGTTGAATGTATGATCTAACAGGACCTCACTCACATATCTGGTGGTTGGCAGTTTGGCAACCGGAGTGATGGATTGTTGGTTAGTGAGTCTTGGTCCTCTTCCACTTGGCCTCCTAATTTCGAGCAGGTTAGCACTTTTGTGCATCCTGTTAGCTGTTTTCTCACCGGCCAATGTTAGTCACATGCCCAAATGTAGAATCAGTATGGAAAAGACTACTCCAATGGTGCAACCTATCACATGCCGAATTTCACTGTGAGCACATGCAAGGCTCCGAATTTCAGGGACTTCTCTTGGATTTAGGCATTTCAGTTTTACATTCAGAACTTTTTCACTTCAGTACAACTTGACAACGACAGGCCTGAATTCTCTTTCATTTGTCATTCAAAAGACAATGCAGCACACTTTTTGAGGAGGACATGGAGGGCTGGTTGCCGGTCAAATGTAGGCGATTATTAACTATTTTACTGCATTTGCTGTTATTAACTTATAAAAATCAGTGGAAAACAGGAAAAGAAGATATTAATGTTGGGAATAATAAAGTTTTGTTTCAAAAACCAGGTGAAGGAAGGACAAATGGGAAACCCAAACTTTGCCTGTACAATGACCACGTGTGTACCTAACCCTGAATTGTATCCCACATCTTTAAAATAAAAAAAAAAAATCACAACAAAGAATAAATCACTAGATGTGCATTTGGACTTGCCAAACTAGGGGATATTTTCCATACACATGCTGGATCTTACAAAAATTGTTCTAATACAAATGAGACAAAAATTTCAGGAAACCTGTCAGGAATTTTTCCAGCCATGTAGATCAGTGCAGTTCTGTCGGGTGACCCCATCCCAAAGACGAAGAATATGGATGAGACATTTTCCCAAAGTGGTAAACAAAGAAATGATTCTGGAATAGGACATTGGGTAATACAAAGAAATACAGGCTCTCTTCCATGCCCTGGCCTCAACATTCACAGTGAAAATTAAATGTAAAGAGCCTCTTCAAAATTGGACCATATCCTTGGCATAGATGGGAGTTGGCTCTACCTTCCGGTATTTAATATTCCACCACTGAACACCATCATCTTTTCCAAGCTCATTTTCTGAGGCACTTCACTATGGCCCATCCTGGTAAGGTAGTCCTCAAATTACTGTAATGAAAAGAGAACCAATGGGCCCTGCATTATGCAAACACCCCAAGCAACAACCCAGCCTTCTTGTCCACCCACAAGACTCTTTGAGAAACGGGCTCAAGATAAGTAGCGACATACTTCCTCTTCTGTTAGTTCTGAGAAGCTACCAGACTGGACGAGAGGCAAAGACTTTTCATCTTTGGGGTAAGTCGGTATGGCGTCTTCTCATAGAAAATAGAAAATGCTTTCTTTGGGATTGTGCATCTAGAAAAACCTTCTGGTTTTTGAACAAATTCCAAGTCTTCTTGCTTTATTTCTTGAAAACTGCTACGTGGGCATCTAACTCATGTTCGTTTTTCCACTTCTGCTTAGGCAAGGGCCGTGTGTGTGTGTGTGTGTTGGTATGTGCTAGGGCGAACCCTACTAGATGTTTTAGCACCCTCAAAGGAGGTGGTGAAATGTGTATTCAGGGGCTTAAGGTGAAGTAAAATGAAGCTTCATTAAGAGTAAAACAAACGTAGTTTATGACTCATCTGTTATGATAAAGGAGAAAAACAAGTTCCAAGAAGATGAGTGGGTTTCCTGGGGTCATATGGTGAATTCACATCTTTTTCACTACCCCATAGTAAACACATCAGCACAGTGAAATGCCAGGCTCACAGTGGAAGGGTTTGTGCCTCACTCAAGGTCAAAGTAAAGAGGTTTACAGGTCAACATTTTCAACCAACTGGTTATGACCCACTAGAGGGGGTGATCGTGACTCCAGCTTATTGGGTAACAACCAGCGTAGAAACAGGCAGTAAGGGAAAGGATTATAAGTATAATATATCAGATGCTTCATATAATATCATTTTGTGAAACTTGGTTTTCCTCCCTCCCTCTTTCCCTTTCTCCTTCTCTCTGACTAAAGTGAAATACATTTCTTACTTTTGATTATAACCAAAAATCTCTGCAAATCAGTATTCCTAGAGGCTTTAGTGCTTGTAAAAAAAATATTGCCACCTCTTTTATATAAAAATACTCATTTTAGTTAAATTGATTCCAAATGAGGCCTCAAAAAAGGATTGTCCTCATTTGAACTTATTGTTTGTTTGTTTGTTTTTGCATAGAGATTTTTCCCAGCATATTTAGAGTAGGCATTTTTTTGAAGGAGAGAGAAACATGAATAAAAAAGGGAGACAGGCCAGGTGCAGTGACTCATGCCTGTGATCCCAGCAATTTGGGAGACCGAGGCAAGAGGATTGCTTGAGCCCAGGAATTCAAGACCAGTCTGGGCAACATAGCGAGACCTCTCTACAAAAAAATACAAAAAGTAGCCAGGCATGGTGGCACATGCTTGTAGTCCAGCTGCTTGAGAGGCTGAGGTAGGAGGATCTTCTGAGCCCAAGAGGTTGAGACTGTGGAGATCCATGATTATGCCACTGCACTCCAACCTGGGCAAAAGAGTGAGACTCCAACTCAAAAAAATGAGAGAGATAAATGTTGAAAGAGGGAAAAAATTTCACGAAGTCACCAAGTATAATTCCTCCAGTGGGACATGAGATTCCCACAACAAAATTTGATTTCGATCAGGGAATATTGTCTACTCAGAGAATGCAAACTCGTGGTCCCCTGGTTCTGTATTTAAGGAGAGAGTGGACGTGAATGTCCCTAGATGGAACTTATGGTCTCCAGTTTTCCATAGTTCCTACTCCTCACCAATGGCATTGCTTATTTATGTTTCTGGCTAAGCTTCCAGAAGACACTGGGGTTCATGACCTCAATGAGGAGGTCATACACAGGCTTTGGACTCAAGCAGACTTTATCTAAGTCTTAGCTTTGCGTTTTTGTAGCAGCATGACCTTGAGCAAATGATGTAATCTCCTTAAGCCTCAATTCTTCATCTAAAGAGTGGGGAGACAATTATAAGCCCTACATCATAAGGTGGTTGTGAGTTTTCTTTTCTTTTCTTTTTTGAGTCAGAGTCTCACTTTGTTGTCCAGGCTGGAGTGCAGTGGCACAATAACAGCTCACCACAGCTTTGACTTCCTGGGCTTAGGCGGTCCTCCTGTCTCAGTCTCCCGAGTAGCTGAGACTACAGATGCTTGCCACTATGCCTGGCTTGTTTTTTAAAATTTTTTGTAGCAATGAGGTCTTGCTATGTTGCCCAGGCTGGTCTCAAACTCTTAAATTCAAACAATCCTCTTGCCTTGGTTTCCCAAAGTGCTGGTATTACAGGCATGAGCCACCATTCCTGGCTGGTTGTGAGTCTGATTTACTTTTCTTTTTTTTTTTTGACAAATAGGTGTTTATTTATTTGTCTCATCCATTACAATGTTTGAGGGCAGGTATAATGGCTTCAAACTGCTTCCAGGACTCTAGTCTCTTTCTGTCTTTCCTGAGTTTTCAATAAATTGATAGCTACAAAACTCTGAGTAAGGTATCTGGCCTCTAGTAGAAGTTTCATAAGTGATTTTAGGAAATGGTAATTGAAGGAATAAGAGAAGTATCTGCACCAACATTTGATTTGTATCCAAGATTCAGTGCATAATGCAGTCTGCCTTCTTAGGTCCGTCCATGAGGTGGACCTTCTCAGATAAGGCATCCATGAGGTGGCCCTTCTCAGACCACTGCTTTGTTCCTTTGAGGACTTTAACAGATCCGTGTTTATTCTGATTATCACTTGATAAATGATCAGTCTTTAGCATACACAGTCATTATGACAATTGGCATCAGGGAAGGAGCATGAGACCTCCCCATGACAGCTGTCATCACCATCACCATTACTGTCACTTCCACCATCCTTATGACCATAGCCATCCTCTCACCTTTCACTGTCACCCTCTCCACCATCACCACCACCACCCTCACCATCACACCATCCTTATCATCCCGTCAGCATGATCATCGCCACAATCACCATCATCAGCACCATTATCACCACTCCATCTTCTTTACAGGTAACTTTATTCAGCACTTGCTCCATGCCAAGCAGGTGTCACATGCTATCTCAGATCATCTCGCGGAATCAACATGAAACCAGGAAGTACGTGCTCTTCATTAGCTCTGTTTTTCAGATGAGAAAACTGAAAATTGGAGGCAAAGTAACAATCTCAGGGCCACTCAACTAGTAGCTGCAGATTTAGCATTCAAACTCAAGGTTACCTATGCTCCTATGATGCTATCTAACTGCCTATATCCAGTACCTAACCTTGGGGGAGGTGATGAGAGATAATTCCTCCCATAAGCACACAGACAGGTCCTAATGGATTTCAAACTCAGAGACCAAAGCACAGCAGATATGTCAAAACAGGAGTGTGAACAAGAGATGGACCTGCCAAGAGAAACCATTTCTGCAGTAATTTTATTTCCTCTTCTATTAAAATAATCTTATTGTTAAAGCAATATATAAATTTTAGAATTACAACTAAATCAAAGGAATTTTTAAATTACTCATAATATCATTCTCCGATAATTGCCTTAAATGTGATATTATATACATTCCTCTGCAATCTGCATTTTTTTTTTTTTGAGTTGGAATCTCACTCTGTCACCCAGTCTGGAGTGCAGTGGCCACTCCCGGCCACCACAACCTTGATCTGCTGGGCTCCAGCGCTCCTTCCGCCTCAGCCTTCCAAGTAGCTGGAACTACAGGCACGTGCTACCACGCCCGGCTAATTTTTGATTTATTGTAGAG
>NW_007259876.1:88737-95634 GCF_000164805.1 Carlito syrichta
GCAGCCTCCACCTGCTGGGCTCCGGTGATCCTTCTGCCTCAGCCTTCCGAGTAGCAGGAATTACAGGCACGCACTACCATGCCCAACTGATTTTTTTATTTTATGGTAGAGATGAGGTCTCGCCAAGTTGCCCAGGTGGGTCTCCGCGGGCTCAGGCAATCCACTCACCTCAGCCTCCCAAAGCGCGGGATTACAGGCTGAGCCACCAAGCCTGGCTGTAATCTGCATTTTTAATTGTTACATCATAATAGTACATATTTATGGGACCTGTGTGATATTTTGATCCATGTTTGCACTGTGTAATGATCAAGCTATCTAACCTGTTTTTTATCCTAATGCTGTATCATAATCACTTCCAGTGTTATTTTCATAGCCTCCTGCAGCATTATTTTTATTTATGACATCAAATGATAGCACATAATTGGATTTTGCCTTTCTTTCTACTTACATTTTATGAGACTGTTTTCTTCAAAGCACTTAGTACATCTTTGCCATCTGTGTCTTTCTCATCACTGACTCCACCTCTGCGTGGCTTAATAGATTTGCAGAACACATTTTCTCTGCTAATGTGTGCTGGAAACTCAATCTGAAACACCAATTACCCATTGACATTACTCGGGAGAGTGCTTTTTAAACTGTAAACTGGTACCTACAGGCAAACACTCACTATGATGCTTCTTAAAGTCTTCTCTGACAGGTTCATTTATAGTGATGTCTGGTACTTCCGCTGTTTTCTCCATTAGAAATGATTTCTTTTTTGATTAGAAAAAAACCTTCACTTGGTTCAAACTTCAAAAGATACAAGAGGGTGAAATGTAAGCATTTTCCTTGCCCCAGCTTCCCAAATACTTGTTTTCAAATGCAACTGAGTTATGAATTTCTTAGTCACCCTTTAGGAATATTCTATGCAAATACAAAACCATAATACCTATATACATACACTTGGTGCATTTATATGTTGGTACATTTGTAAGTATGGCTTGGTGTATACATCTATACATATATACACATGTGCATTATATAATTGTATGTAGAACGCTAATGTTTTTGTAAAATAGAGGAGATAGCTGCCCTGCCCTGCTATATCAACATATTATAAATATATGTGCATGTGTATCTAACCGTATAGAGTATGCTAACATTTTCCCTATCATCTCCCTATTTTATAAAAATAACCTATGTGTTTAGTCCCTTGGTATTTATTTATTTTTTTAATTGACTTGCTGACTTAAAAGTCTATTATTGTAATCATCTTTTCTCCCTTTTTTTTATTATGGAACTGTTCTTATTTATTTATTTAAAAGATGTGGAGTACAATTCAGGATTAGGTATACAAGTGGTCATTGTACAGATAAAGTTGGAGCCACCCTTTGGTCCCTACTTTGCCTGGTTTGAGATCAGGTACCCTTATTGATGTTACCCCCCAACCATGGTAAATGTTCGGGGTCTGCTTATGAGTGAGAACCCAAAAGTGTTGAGAATAGCAGGATGAATCCCCAGGGACCCCTCACCAGCTTTAACTGCTCCACTCCTGCCAATTCCACTACATCTTTCTTTCCACCCTCTCCCCCAAACCACATCCCCTACCCAATTACTTTGAAATAAATTCTAGTCATTGCATTATTTCACCTGCACATTTTTTAAGTATGTATCGCAGAAAGATCAGGACACTCTAAAAGGGGGGGGAAGGGGACACAGTATCACTAAGGGTACCTGATCCTAAGCCAGGTGAAGTCAGGACCAAGGGGAGGTCCAGAGTTCACCTGCCCGTAGATCATTTATAAAATAAAATAAAGAGGAAAAAAAACCAAAACAAAAACCCCCATCAATTTGTACACAGTAAACTTTACAGGTTTTTTATTATAAAGATGTGGGGTACAATTCAGGGTTAGGTAGACAAACATTGATTACGCAGGTATCCTTGTTGATGAGGTGTGCCCCTCCCTTCCCTAGCAGTTTCCCCCAACTGCCAATCCCACCCCCTTCCCCTGACAGTTCCCCATTACCGCCAAATGCTTTCTTATAGTATTATAACTGTTCAAGTTCCACTTATGAGTGAGAACATATGGTACTCTGTTCTTTGTTTCTCTGATAGATCACTGAGTATGATCGACTCCAAATCCATCCAAGTTGCTGCGAAGTTCATATGTGTGTCCTTCTTTATGGCTGCATAATATTCCATTTTGTATATATGTTACAGTTTTTATTTGTCAATTGTACATTAAAAAGCCATTAAAAATAGCTGAAATGAAAAGAAAAGGAAAAAGAGAGCTTCTTTATCATCCCTACAGCTCCCTGGGAAGGAGCGCCTAAGTTGACCGGTGAGGAGACTGAGAGGGAATTAACACCTCAGTGAAAAACGGACAGTCATTCATTAAAGTCATGGAAGATCCACCCTTATAACCTTTTAAAATGTGTTTGATTTGAGTTCAAAAAGATGCTGCATTGGTTAATATGTTTCTATGTCTTTTAAATTTTAGTTTTCTTTTCTATCTGTTTTGTTTTTTTTAAATTTCAGCAGCTTGCATTTTTTTCTTTTTTCCTTTTTTTTTGGACAAAGGAAAAAAGTCAAACTTAAAGAAAAAGAATAGAATGGTATTTTGCAGAGACTGGGCAGGGCAGGATCAGAAACGGGAGGGTATTGACCAAAGGATACAGAGTTTCAGTTAGAAAAGAGGGGTAAGATTTAGAGAAAGATTGCAAGGCAATATATTGCATGACTCGAAATTGCTAAAAGAGTTGATTTTAAATGTCCTTATCACAAAAAAAACCTCAGAACTATGTGAGGTGACATGTGCTAATTGTCTTAGTTAAATCATATCACAATGTAAACAGGTATCAAAACCTCCCGTTGTACCTAATTAGTAAATACAACTATCTGTTGATTAGAATTTCACAAGCAAATGAATACATGATAGCCATGTCAAAAAAGAAATAGAAACTGGGTTGTTTGTCCTGCCGCATTTTTCAGTCTAATTCTTGCAGGTGACAATACCACAGGATCTGGAATTCCAGCGGGCTATTCCACAGGATGCATCTATCCTTCACCACCGGTTGGGGGTGAGCTTGTGTCCTATGGCCAAATACGCTATGATCGTCCTTGCACGATCCTTTCCTTGAGATTGCTACCCAGAAGCCGGATTTGACGGTCAAAAGACAGACAGAAATTGATGGACTTTGACGTGCATGGACCATCAGACTTTTGAACCTGTGACCCTCGGGAGTTGTTTTCCATGAGGCTTATTCTTCATTTCAGGAACTCTGACCACGTCCTGCTTAAGAGAGATCCTCAAGTTGCTGACCTTGGTGTCTTAGTACCATGGGAAGTAGGTGCCTCCTCCTGTTCTTGGGTAAGTGGACAAAGAATCCCCCTCTCTCCTCATGCTCCAGGTGTCCTAGCTTGGTTTTCTCCCTCACATTTGACACTTTCTCCAGCAATAACTGCATGGGCCTGTCCTGTTCAAAACTCTCCTTTTCAGTCTCTCAAGTTGGGCTGCCCCAAAGCAGACCTGAGATACTCCCTTGTGTGTGTATGTAGTTAATTTAAGAGAGGATTCCAGGAGGTACAAGAGAGGAAGTGTGAAAAGCCCATGAAGGGCATGCTGATGACGGGTTACCACAGTGGGTAACCGGGGCTCAAGTCTAGGGGAGCTCAATGAGACCCACCATGAGACAGTGTATATCCCAAACATCTCTGACCTGTCTCTACAGGCTGTAGAACGATGATCTCTTGCAGGAGACACAGTAACTCATCTGTGTACATAGGACCCTCCTTGGGAGCAGATTAAGGGGTTTCTTGAATTATCTGCTACACCAGTCAACCACCAAGAGGGTCTCTGCTTGAAGCATCATAGCTCAGTAGGTGACAACCTGGACATGCCCATACTTCTAATCTGGGCTTTAGGGTCTTAGAAATAACACAAAATACCTGTAGGAGGTGCAGGATACAGTTTGTTTATTTATTTATTTATTTTTTGAGTTGGAGTCTCACTCTGTCACCCAGACTGGAGTGCAGTGGCCACTCCCGGCCACCACAACCTCGACCTGCTGGGCTCCTGAGATCCTTCCCCCTCAGCCTTCCAAGTAGCTGGAATTACAGGCATGCTACCACACCTGGCTGATTTTTTGATTTATTGTAGAGATGAGGTCTCGCTGCCCAGGCGGGTCTCGAACTCGCGGGCTCAGGCAACCCACTCACCTCAGCCTCCCAAAGGCGTGGAATTACAGGCTGAGCCACCAAGCCCGGCTGCAGGATACAGTTTAAAGATGGCAGCCTTGTTAGGAAATCCTACAGGCAAGTGATGTTCAATATTCTACGTCAGGGGTGAGGAAACTTTTCTGTAAAAGATCGTCATTCATATGTTCAGCTTTGAGGGCCATGCAGTCTCTGCCTTGGCTACTCAGCTCTTTTGTTGTGGCACAAAAACATCAACAGACCTCATGTAGGTGAATGGGTGTGGCTGTGTGCCAATAAAAATTTAGTTACACATAGAAACGTGAAATTCATATAGTTTTCACATGTCATGATTATTACTTTTGATTTTAACCATTTTAAAAGTGTAAAACCCACTCTTTTTTTTTTTTTTTGAGTTGGAGTCTCACTCTGTTGCCCAGGCTGGAGTACAGTGGCATGCTCATGGCTATCCCAGTGTTGACCTGCTGGGCTCTGGTGATCCTTCCACCTCAGCCTTCCAAGTAGCTGGAACTACAGGCATGTACTATCACACCTAGCTAATTTTTTATTTATTGTAGGGACGAGGTCTTGCCAAGTGCCCAGGCTGTTCTCGAACCTGTGGGCTCAGGCAATCCTCTCACCCCAGCCTCCCAAAGTGCTGGGATTACAGGCTTGAGCCACTGTGCCTGGCCTAAAACCCATTCTTCGCTAAAGGGCTATACAAAAATAGGCCCATGGTTTGCTGAGCTTTGCTCTATGGGGGAAAAAAAGCATTCCAGGGAAATTGCTGAGGCTTAAGTGGTTTTGACTTACAAAAATGGGCATGTCCTAGGATTTGACCTAATACTACCAATTCTTAAGCATAATGTTTTCTTTTCTTTTTTTTTTTTTTTTTTTGTTTTTTGAGTTGGAGTCTCACTCTGTCGCCCAGACTGGAGTGCAGTGGCCGCTCCTGGCCACCGCAGCCTCGCCTGCTGGCCTCTGGTGATCCTTCTGCCTCAGCTTTCCGAGTAGCTGGAATTACAAGCATGCGCTATCACGCCCGGTTGATTTTTTGATTTATTGTAAAGATGAGGTCTCGCTGCCCAGGCAGGTCTTGAACCCGCGGGCTCAGGTAATTCATTCACCTCAGCCTCCCAAAGGCGCGGGATTACAGGCTGAGCCACCGAGCCCGGGAGCATAATGTTTTCATCAGGACCCATGACCTTGAGTATAGTAAATACAATGGGGGCCACAGGAACAGGTGACTTTAGCCTGTCCAGGGGCCTTGATATGTCCTTTAATAACGCAAGGGAACCATGAACATGACACACAAATCCAAGTACCTAGATATCATTTGCCACATTTGTACCACGTAGGGGCTGATGTTGGCCATGAAAGCGGATGTGTTTGTACTTCAGCAAAGGATCCCAACACAGCCATCTTGCCATGAAAGGGACAATAGAAAAATTCCTTTGTGAGTGACTGGTCATCCCCAGCCTACCTGCTTGGGGGAGAGATGTTAGATAACCCAGGAAGAAATAGGAGGGAAGCTTCTGCATGCTTGAGTTCACCCCAGCATCAACATGAAGCTTCTAACAGCATGGCGGCAGGAAGAGACCATCTAGGAAACATCCTTACCCACTCCACTGTGCCATAGCACATGGGCACCCAGGGTTCTCATGATCTGTGCAACTCAGATCTCCTCTTGCCTTAGTGGAAACCCTGGTTCCTGAGGGCTAACTATGCTCTACAGTACCATAGTCACCAACCAGATGGGGCAACTGATCACTCGGAGTGTGGCCAGTCAGAAGGGAGATGTGCCTTATCTGCAAAATCCATACTGGATTCCAAAGATCTAGCACACACATGGAAACGTGGAAAGGATTTATTCACAATTTGTTTTATGCTGATTCCAGTTGGAATTGATGACATCTTGGCTATTGGGGGTGAAAGGAAGTACATGATTGAAATTAATTTCACCACCTTCTCTCTGCTTTTTAAAAATGTGGCTGCTAGAAAATTTAGAAGGATCCATGTCACTTGCAAGATGTTTTTATTGGACAGTGTGAGGTCTGAGGTCTGGACTGATTGGCTGTTGGATACAGAAAGGAAAGTGTACACTTGGTCCTTTGGTGACAGACTTAGAGGAAAAGCTGGGTTTTCAGAAACTGGGACACACGGCTGCAAGCATCTGTTCCTCTTATGCCTCATAAGTAAGTGTATAATGCCCAGTCCCATGACCCTCGCATTTATAGCCTGTCTGGAGGAATCTACAGTGAAGCTCACACATGTGACTGGGCAAGAAGTTGGGGTTAGTTGCCTCTAATCACTCAGCCTTCAGCCAAGCAGGGCCCAGGGGTTCCCCGTCTGAACTACCCTCTCTTCTCTCTGTTCCAGTTCTCGCTGTCTTGCTTGCTCTGTCCGGATCAGAAGCTAAGAGTTTTAAAGGTGAGTCTACTCATGGTCAAAAGCCAGGGGAGAAGAAAGTGGGATCTGGAATTCACCTTCTGAGAAGAGAAGGAGCCCTTTTCTTTTTTTTTTAAGCAATATTTTTTATTATGATGTTGTGGGGTACAGTTAAGGGTTAGGTATACAAATACGTTTCGTTCAGGCACCCTGTTGATAAGAGGTGTTTCCCCGTTGCCAGACAGATATTTGCCACCATTAATCCCATCTCCCTCCTCCCTCCATAGTTTCCCACTACTGTCAGTCATTTTCTTATAGTATTACATTGGATGTTC